>NW_006922209.1:113051-114808 GCF_000298275.1 Orycteropus afer afer
CCCATTTTCCTTCTGAGGAGTGGCTGGTGGGTTTCAACCACCAGCCTTCTGGTTAGCAGTCAAGTGCCTTAGGCACTATGCTACCAGAGCTCCCAGGCTTGCTATGTAGTTAGAGTCTTTTAACATCTCACTGTAGGGCCTTTCAGGTGGTTTTCAGATAGATGTTTCTCAGATATGCCCCCTTCTGCAGTGAACCACAGCTATGTGCTGTCCCCTCCCCATCTCCCCTGACTCCCACCTCTCTCTCTCCTTGAGTTAAATACAGGATTTAAGCCTGAAAAACTGAAGGGGTTGGATTGGAGATCAGAACCTTGCATCTTTTTCTTTACTGCACTCTGTATTTCCTCAATGCTTGGGGACACAAGCATCCTTTTTCTCGCAGATCCTGTTAAATAGGACAACTTCAACTTGGAATATGCAATGGGCTTCTATTCTGGAAGGTGACTATGGGGAAAGGCAAGAAGTGGCTAGCTTGCAGTGATGTTCATCTCCCTTGGAGATTCAACACAGCCATGAACTTAGTGGCCCTCTGTCAGGCTCTGGCGGATGGAATAGGCAGATGGGGATTGGAGTGGACAGGACTTGGTCCACTTCTGCCATCCATACTGTGCAGTTTTAGCTCCTGTTAGGACTTGGAACCCACCAACACTCTCTGAAGTCTGAGTTAGTCAAGGATGTGGGTTTTTAAAACATTTTTTAGTTTTGAAATAATTCACAGGAATTTGCAAAAATAGTAGAGAGGATGCGTGAACCCTGAACCCAGTGGCTTCCAAAGATTACATCTTATATAACTATAGTGCAACATCAGAATGATGAAATTGTTTACTTATTTATGTAACTACTACAGCAACTAAGATTGAGAACTATGCCATCACCACCAAAGATCACATTCCTGCTATACCTTATAGTCACCCTCCCTCCAACGTCTTTAATCCCTAGCAATCACTAATCTGGTTTTCATCTCTACACTCTTGTATTTTAAGAATGCTCCATAAATGGGATAATGCAATAGACAATCTTACGAAAACATTTTTTTCCCATTTTGCATATTGCCTTTGAGATGCATCCAAGTTGTGTATGTCTACATAGTTCATTCCTTTTATACTTCTGAGTAGTTAATTCCATGGTATGTATGACCACAGTCTGTTGAAGTAGTCAACACTTCAAGGACATTTTGATAGTTTTCCAGTTTTTGCTTATTTCAAATAAAGCTGCTATGAACACTTAAGGAGCTCTGGTGGTGTAGTGTCTAAGGCATTTGACTGCTAACCATAAGGCTGGCAGTTCAAACCCTCTACACACTCCTCAGAAGGAAGGTTGGGCAATATACTTCTGTAGTGATACCGCCTTGGAAAACCAAGGAGGGGTCGTTATGAATCGGGTCTGACTCGATGGCAGTGTGTTTGCTTTTTTGGGGTTTTATGAACACCCATGTATAAGCTGCATGCAGACATAAGTTTTTATTTCTCTGAGATAAATGCCCAGGAGTGTGAGTGTTATGTTAGGGTTGGAGTGAATTTACTATTTAAAGAAATTGCCAAATGATTTTCCAGAGTGGCTGTACTATTTTTATATTTCCACCAGCAAGGTATGAAAGATTCATTTTCTGTGCGCTCTTATCAGCATCTGGTATTACTACCTTTTCTTATTTCAGCTATTTTAATAGGCGGGTAGTGATATCTCGTCATGGTTTAATTTGCATCTACTTAATAGCTAAAAATGTTGAACATCTTTCCATGTACTTATTTGTCCTCTGT
>NW_006922209.1:122033-125719 GCF_000298275.1 Orycteropus afer afer
GAGGCAGTATCACTATGGAAGTAGGATTGCCCAACCTTCCTTCCGAGGAGTGGCTGGTGGGTTTGAACCGCCAGCCTTCTGGTTAGCAGTCAAGTCACAAGGTGAAATATGAAACTTAAAAATATGTTACAATATGCTTGTTGTGACAAAGGGGAAAGACTTCTCAGAAGAGAGAGCTGTTGGCCGTTTCTTTGTGGAAGTGGATGCAGATGGTTATCTTGGGGCACACACCTTTTTGGATTCTTCCCTGAGCACGTATGTATGTGGCTACCCAAATTTAAGACCATTGGGACCTAATGCACAAAGAGAAAAAATGTCATAGAACCTCTTTAGTGACAGATGGAGGCTGTCACTAAAAGGCTGTCTTTCCTTGTCCCTTTTGGTGTGTAGAGATGGTTTTGACGATAAGGTCAGTGCATTTGCGTCAAGGTAAGAGGCACCTGGGGAGAAGGGAACTGAGATCCTGACACATTGCCTTTGAGTTACAGTTCCTAGCATCTCCCTGATGGCAATAAGAGTCCCCATTAGATGTCCTGTCAGTAAAAAGCACCACAAGGAACTCAACGGGAAGGAAGAGATCTGATAGTTTGTTTGGGCTCAACAAAAAGCCATAGGGATTCTCGGATCTTCAATCAGAGAGACTGAAAGGAAAAATTAACATTGAAAATAAATGAATAAAAATTCACAAAACTAAGTAAATGTAAAAACAATTGCAATTATCAAGCTTTTAAGTGAGCTGTCTTGTAAGTCTGTAACATTTATACTTCTGAAGTTATCAAAGCTTAAAACTACATTAAGCCTTTTAGAACACTGTGTATGTTGAAATAGGAGCTCTGGTGGCACAGTGCCTAAGGCATTTGACTGCTAACCAGAAGGCTGATGGTTCAAACCCACCAGCTGCTCCTCGGAAGGAAGATTGAGCAATCTACTTCTGCAGAGATAATTCCTCGGAAACCCAACGGGGGTCACTGTGAGTTAAATCTGATTCGATGGCACTGAGTTTGGTTTGGTTTTTGGTAGGTTATATATAGCATATGGTGGAACTGACAATGTGATTGTGGACCTAGGCCTTAAGAGAGCACAGCCTCCTCTTCCTATATCTGAACACTCTGTCTGGAAAACTTGAGCTGCCATATTGAAAGTCCAGCTACCTGGACTGTCATGGCAAGAGTTTACCTGTAGGGTCATGGTCACAGACCCAGTGAGCCAGCCTTATCTAGTCTGTGGCTAAGAAGCTCTGGTGGCGTAGTGGATAAGGCACTTGACTAGCTACCCAGAAGGTCAGAAATTCAAACCCACCATCTGCTCTGCAGAAGGAAGATGGGGTGATGTACTTCTGTAAAGATTTACAGTCTCAAAAGCCCAACGAAGGTTGCTATGAGTCAGAAAGAACTCAATGGCAGTGAGTTAGTTTTTTTTTTGTTTGTTTGTTTAGTCTGTGGCTTACCTTTTCACTCTTTCAGTAGAGACCTTTGAGGAAGAGATGTTGCTCATTTTCATGTATACCGTTTTATAAATCATTTTCCCCATGGCCAGTGCTTTCTATACCTATTTAAGAAATCATTACCTTCCCCAAGGTTATTAAGATATTCTATGTTATAATCTGGGAGCTCTGGTAGCATAGTGGCTAAGGCACTTGACTGCTAACCAGAAGACTGGCGGTTCAAACCTACCAGCCACTCCTCGGAAGGAAGATGGGGCAACCTACTTCCATAGTGATACTGCCTCAGAAACCCAAGGAAGGGTCACTATGAGTTGGGTCCGACTTGACGGTACATAACAACAACAACAACAACATGTTACAATCTAGAAGCGTATTATATAACCTTTCACAATTAGATTGTTAGAATTACAATCCCCCTTGAATTAATTTTTTATTTTGAAGAACTATTTATTGAAGACACTATATTTTATTATCTAGGAGCTCAGGTGGCATAGTGCTTAAGGCATTGACTGCTAACCAGAAGGCTGGCGGTTCAAACCCACAAGCCGCTCCTCAGAAGGAAGGTTGGCAATCTACTTCTGTAGTGATACTGCCTTGGAAACCCAAGAAGGGGTCACTATAAGTTGTATCCCACTTGACGGCAATGAGTTTGTTTTTTGAGTTTTATATTTTATCTACTACTCTGCCATGCTCTTTGTCATAAATTGACGTTCATCTGTGCACATATCTACTTCTGATCTCTCTGTGGCCTGTTTTCCATATGCACTGTCTCAGTAACTGTGACTCCATAGCCTTGAGATCAGTATCTGATATCTTCACTATTGGCTTGGACATTTGTGGCCTTTTTCATTTTCACTTGGATTTAGAATCAACTTGTTAGTTGCAGTGATATTCAGCTGGTGGATGATTTGGTTCAAAGGCTCTGGAAAGGCTTCACTCACGTATCTGGCACGTAGCAGATAAGGCTGGCTCACTTGGGTCTGTGACATGACCCTACAGGTAAACTCTTGACATGGCAGTCCTGGTAGCTGGACTTTCAATATGGCAGCTCAAGGCTTCCAGACAGAGTGTTCTAATATATAAGAAGAGGAGCTTTGCTCTCTTAAGGCCTAGGTCCAGAATCACATTGTCAATTCCATCATATGCTATTAGTAAAAATATTCAAAGTCCATTTAGATGTAAGAGAAGGGGACATAAACTTGACCTCTCTTGGGGAGGAGTATCAAAGAACTTGTGCCCACTTTTAATGTACCATAGGAAGAGCTAGCATCTTAAAAATTTTAGCCCTCCAGTCCCTAAACAGGGGTTATCAGTCCACTTAAGTTTTGTTTGAATTATGCCAGTAATATTATATAATTTTTATGTGGAGATCTTGCATACTTTTCGCTAGAACTTTTCTTATGTACTTTTTTTTTTTTTTAAGGCTATTATAAATGATATTGTGAAAACTCCTTTTCTAATTGTTTGCTGCTGGTATACTGAAATACCACAGGTTTTTTTTTTTTTTTTTTTTATTGGCATTATATCCCCAGTGATCTTGCTATATTTTTTAATTTTAATTAAATAATGTATAGATTGTTTTGAATTTTCTACATATAGAAAATAAGAGTTACATTTCTTCCTTTCCTATTTTAGTACATTTTACACCTATTCGTCCTTATAGACTACCTTGTTTTCTGACATTTTGCATTTCCAAAAATATTTACTTAAGTCACCTTAAAGCCAGGTAAGAACCCATGTGCTTTGAGTAAAAGACTGTTCCCTCCCGAGCCCCAACTCCTTGATCCTTCCGTTTCATCCCTCTCCCCAGTCTTGGATGGAAATAAGAGAGAAAGTGAGAGAGGAAACATGGTGAGACTAGAGGAGGCAGGTCTTGGGCCATTAAACTTCATTCATGTTTCTGTTTCACCGAATCCCACCCAGGCCCACAGGCTCACTGCTCTAAATAGGACCTGGATATAACAAAGTAGAAATAGTGGAGTGTTTCATTAATTCTGAACTCACCAGGAAATCCTTTAACATTTCACATGCTTTAATTTTTCTGAAGATCAGATAAGGAATTTCTCTTCTGTGATGACAAACTGTGAATTTATCAAGAATTGATTGGTAAATTTCTTTCAAATACCTTTCTGAAAGTACTGAGGTAATAATGAATTTTCTCCTTTATTTTGCCAGTGTGGTGGATTATATTGATTACCTTGTAAACTGGTTTATAAAACACATAAAGTACTTAGATTTTAAG
>NW_006922209.1:127842-129213 GCF_000298275.1 Orycteropus afer afer
ACACACACACACACACACACACACTGCCGTTGAGTTGGATCTGACTCATACCGAACCCTCTTTGGGTTTCCCAGGCAGCATCTCTATGGAAGTAGATTGCCCAATTTTCTTTACAATGCTGGTGGGTTTGAACCACCAACCCTCTGGTTAGCAGTCAAAGGCCTTAGGCAGTATGCCACCAGAGCTCCCTCGATTGACATGATCATGTAATTTTTCTTGTTTAGCCTATTAATATGGTGGATTATAGTGATTAATTCACAAATACTGAACCAGTCTGGCATTTGTACGAGAGCTTAAAATCCAAGGCACTTGCTGTGTGTGAGTACAGCAGACCAAAAGCAGAGGCTTAACTCCATTTTGAACTCATGACATGAGTCTAGAGTCCACACTGAATTTTAAAGCTGCCTTTTCTAACAGAAGTTCCTTTAACCTTGATGCTGACCATATTCCCTAAAACCCACTGCCATGGAGTTAAATCTAACTCATAGCAACTCCTATAGCGTTTCCAAGGCTATAAATCTTTGCTAAAGTAGATTGCCTCATCTTCTTCCCACAGAGCAGCTGGTGGGTTTGAACCACTGCCCTTGTGATTAGCAGCCAAATGACTTACACACTACACTACCAGGCTCCTTGGAAGTTTCCTGTACCAAGTTTTAATCCTGCTGCTCTTACTCCTACTCTGGCTCCATCATCTGACAGTGTAAGTGGATATTATGAAAAGATATAACCGGCTAGTTTTTATGGGGCTTAATGGTATAAAAACAGTGGCATGCATGAGGAATGATGTTGAGATTATAGTACTATTATGAGCACTGTCTATAAAACCCACTGTCTATTAGGACTGTCTACAAAACCCAGTAGTCTGCAACCTCTCCTGAATATAATCCCACAATTTGACCATCTCATTTAGGACTACGCCATCAGTTTAACTTGAAACACTTAGATACAAAAAAGGGACTATCTACCCATTTCAAGATTCAAGGTATATTTTCTGGGACCATGAGTGGATTGTGATGGTACTGGGTTATTTAAATGAAGATGGTAATAGTACTTTCTGTTTTATTTAACTTTAACTTGATTTGCAGTTTGTATGTTCAGGCTGCAAGTGGAAAATGCAGATGATACATAACCATTTCAGGACTTTCATGAATTCTCCTCCATTTAGACAGCTCATAATAGAGGCAAAGTCCCCTCCCCTTTATGTTTGGCAAGTGAAACCCTGTCGTCATTTCTTCACTCAAGTGGCATTTAGTCCTTACCCCCAATATTCTTGTTTCCTTTCTTACCCACAGACGACTTCGTGGCATTTTCACTAAGATGCAGTAGAGAAATGGGAGGATGAATGTATTTCTTTTCTGTAGGAAAATACAG
>NW_006922209.1:136903-142170 GCF_000298275.1 Orycteropus afer afer
GAGTCCATGGTATTTTCAGTATTCTTTGCCAACACCACAACTCAAAAGCATCAACTCTTCTCTCCTCTTCCTTATTCATTGTCCAGCTTTCACACACATATGAGGCAATTGGAAATACCATGGCTTGGGTCAGGTGCACCTTAGTCTTCAAAGAGACATCTTTGCTTCTCAGCACTTTAAAGAAGTCTTTTGCAGCAGCCTTGCTCAGTGCGATATGACGTTTGATGTCTTGACTGCTGCTTCCATTGGTGTTGATGGTGGAACCAAGTAATATGAAATGTGAAAAAAAGTCATATGAAATATGACCAAAGTAGGTGAGATGAAGTCTGGCCATTTTTGCTTCCAAGGAGCATTCTGGCTGCACTTCCTCCAGGACAGATTTGCTCATTCTTCTGGCAGTTCATGGTATTTTCAGTATTCTTCACCAACATTGTCTGCTATAGCAGTAATTAATTAATTACTTCATTTCAATATGCCTGTAGCAAAATTTATTTAATATTTCTACAGTTTATGAATGATTCCATTTCTTCCAGTTTGCTATTTTGCTGTAAACATTCTTGCACTTGTATTTTGGTCCACATTGGGTTTATACTTAGGAATGTAATTGCTGAGTCCTAGGGCATGCCTACAACAGCTTCATTTGACTCTGCTAAACTGTTTACCATTTAATTTACACTGTTGTTACCAGCAGTGTACAGGAATCCTGATACTTGATGTTTTCATAATTTTATATTGGTATGTTTGTAGTATGATTGTATTTGGGTTTTAATTTTAATTTCCTTCAATACTAGTGATGTTAAGTATATGCTTATGGTCAGTTGATTATCTTCTTTGGAGAAGTGTCTACTCAAGTTTTATGCCCAATTTTCTCTTAGTCTTTTTCTAATTTATAAGATTTTCTTATATATTCTGAATATGAGTCCTTTGTGAGAAATACATATTGAAATTATCTTCTCTTATTCTGTGACTTACCTTTTCATTCAATTAATGGTGTGTTGATAAACAAGTTTCAAATTTAATGTAGTTCAGTTTATTAAGTTTTCTTCATGGATAGTCTTCTGTGTGTCCTGTTTTTTTTTTCCCCCCATGCAAAAATAATGAAGATATATTCTTATACTCTATTATAAAAGCTTTAGTGTTCTAAATACATTTAGTACTTCAGTGTCTGAAATTGACTTTTGTAAAGGTAGAGGTCAAAGACTTTAAAAGTTCTTTTATGGAAATTAAATTGATCTAACAGTATTTACTGAAAACACTGCCCTTTATTTGGTCATACTTGTGTGGGATCTATTTTCTGGGTTCTCTAGTCTGTTCCACTCATCTATGTATCCAGCCTTTCAACAATAAAATGCAGTCTTGATAACTGTAGCTACATATTAAGTCTTGAATTCAGATAAGG
The DNA here is from genome assembly GCF_000298275.1 of Orycteropus afer afer. NCBI lineage: Eukaryota > Metazoa > Chordata > Mammalia > Tubulidentata > Orycteropodidae > Orycteropus > Orycteropus afer. The sequence goes on from NW_006922209.1 coordinate 138,303, forward strand.
TTCTCCCACTTTATTCTTTTTCAGTATCATTTTAGCTCTTCTTATTCCTTTGCCTTTCCATATATGTTTTAGAATAATCTTATATATATCTACTATAAATCTGGCCAGGATTTTTATGGAATTGCATTAAACCTTTATGTCAATTTGGGGAGAACTTATATTTTTACTATTTGGACATAGAAAATCTCTTCATTTTTCAAATACTCTTTAATTGCTTTCTTCAGTGTTTTTTAGTTTTAAGTATACAAGTCTCACATGTTTTGTTAGATTTACAATAAGCATTTCATTTTTTGAGCAATTATAAATAGTACAGAATTTTAAATTTAGATATCTACATGTTATTGCTGTTATACAGACATGAAATTGATTTCTGCATGTTGATCTTATATCCTGGAACTTTGACGAACTCCCTAGTTCTACAGTTTTTTTTTATTTCCTTCACCTTTCTACATATCATCTGAAAATAGGGACATTTTAATATATTCCTTTGCAATCTGTACACCTTTTATTCCTCTTTCTTGCCTTATTGTGTTGCATATAACTTCTACTACTATCTCAAATAGTAGTGGTGATAGCATTGTGATAGCAGTGGTGAGAGTGAACATTCTTGCCTCATGCCCAATCTTAGGGGGAAAAATTCTGTCCACATTTCTTTACTTTTACGCAAATAACTCATGCTTTCTGTATTTGTTTGCCAGCTGCATCCCTCCTTCCAAGAACTATTTTCACAAGCTCACTATGCTAATTTTTTTTACAGCAACATATAAAAAAATTAGTATTGTAGTGCTTATGAAAACACCTCATGGAAGGAGGGCTCGGCTGGCAAACCAGTGAGGAAGGCATGCATTATTTTCACAAAACTTCTGTAAGGGTGCTGTTTACTTGTAGAATTTTTGTAGATGTTCTTTATCAATTTGAGATTGGATTATTGAGAGCTTTTATCATAAATAGATGTTGAATTTTGTCAAATGATTTTTTTTTTAAAATCAACTGACATAATCCTGTGATTTTTCTTCTTTAATCTGTTAGCATGGTGGACTATATTGATTCATTCTTAATTATTTAACCAGCCTTGTATCCTAATACCTCAAACTGAATTTATCATCTTCTCCAATCTGATATGCTTTCTACATCTGTCACTGAAGGTAACACTCAATCCAGAAACTGAGGAGTTATTTTAGATTCCTTCTCTTCCTTAACACCGCACATCTAATCATCAACAAATCGAAAACATTCTCATTGCTTGTCTGCATTACCGTAATAGTTACTCATTATGTCCCCCACACTCCAATTGCTCTTTTCAAGTTTATTCTTTGCAATAAATTACCCATTTCATACATTTTCTCAAATGTAAATCCAAGGTTATAATTTCTCTACTGAAAACACTTCCATGGGTCCACAGTCTGCAAGATATAGTTCAAATACTCTAAGCAGTCATCAGTCTTTGCTGATTTGATACCTTTATACCTGGTCTCTCTCTACCACTCCAACTTTCACTCTTGACCTCCTCCTCCCTGCCATTATATTTCAATGATATGTAATTAGTACTAGCTATGGGAATATACCATCACATTGACCACATTTCTGTTTTTATGTGAGATAATCTTACAATCTGAAATGCCCTACTAGCTTCCTATCTGCTTGGTGAACTCTTATTAATGCCCTGCTCAGACAACCTCCTTCATAAAGCCTTATGCCCACTTGTATCCTGACAGAAGAATAATGATCTCCTCTGTCCTACATCTATTTTTCCTTCTCTTAATGAATGTACCACACTGCATACTTTGTTTTGTTACCTATTTATTTCCTCCCCTAGAATAAATACTTCTTGTGGTCAGGTGCCTTATTATCCTTTGGTACTCCAGGGTTTAATATATAGGAACACAGTAAATGATTAATGCATGTTGAACAGGAAGACATAAACTAAACATTGGAATTTCCAGAACCAAGAAATCCTTATAGTATTATAATGATTGGTGAAACATCTTGGGAGACAAAGGCAGAAAGCAAATGAAAAACAATAGCACATTTAAGAGAGAGTTACATACACTGGCATGATTAATAATGCTAACCCCAGTTTCCATATGAGAAGACCAAAAAAAACAAAACCAAAATCACCTCTATGGAGTCAGATCTGACTCATAGCAACCCCTCCTTGGGTTTCCAGAGCTCTGGTGGCATCGTGCCTAAGGCATTTGACTGCTAACCAGAAGGCTGGCAGTTCAAACCCACCAGCCACTCCTCAAAAGGAAGACTGGCAATCTACTTCTGTAGTTATACTGCCTCGGAAACCCAAGGAGGGGTTGCTATGAGTCAGGACTGACTGGACAGCAGTGAGTTTGGTTTTTGGTATCTCTATGGAAATAGATTCCCCAATCTTTCTTCTGAGGAGTGGCTGGTGGATTTGAACCGTCAGCCTTCTGGTTAGCAGTCAAATGCCTTAGGCACCATGTCAGACGCTGAATTCAGAACAAATCCCCAGAGAAATTCTTATTTTGACAATTTAATCTCCTTTCTTTAAAAAGTAGTTGAACAGATTATCCAAGAAATGAGAAGAAGGTGAATGAAAGTGGAATAAAGACAGCAGAGACTCTCAGGGCAGAAAAGAACTTTAATGAGGAGAGGAGAAGCCAAATAGCCACAAAGGGCAATACAATCAGCGGCCTTCTGATTCATCCTTTGTTCAGGCAGAAGCTAGTTCAAGTGAACAATTCAACAGTGAAATATGCTCTTGACTTGCAGGGGAATAAATTATTGAAAGTTTCCCTGAGAATCATACAACATCATGCCCTAGATCTTTATAGCCTGCTCTATGACAATCACAAATCTTTTCCTGTGGTCTCTTACCAGAGCTCTTAGGGAGAAGTGACAGTACTCGGAGCATCTAGATTACAAATTCTTCCTTGCAATCATCTCATGCTTAAATAGAGAAAAGCTTTTCCCTTGGAGCCTAGAAAAATATGTGCGGAGCAATTTCTTGAGTACTAAAGAGAAAAATCCAACTTGCTTTGTATTTTCCTTTGCACAAAATCTGTGGGTCTGTAGCAGCTTTGTTACAGAGATATCATTAGAGTCCCCATAAGGTATCAGCCCCAGGAAAAACATCTCACATTTGTAAGGTTTTCAAAAACTGCTCTCAGCTACATCCGTAGTTGTTATAGAATCTTCATGACTTTCAGTCTGGAAAAAAATCAACCTCTTACAAACCATATTTCTCAGAATTATACAAGTAATAAATGCATACATATTTGTGTTTTAAAATACAAACAATACTAATGTTCACAGAGTAAAGTGCCATTTGTATTCTTTCTTTCCCATCTTTACATCAACTCACTCTCTTAATTTCCTTTGGGCCACTTTTCAACTTTGGTATACTCCAAGGATTTTATAATAAAAACAATCATGGTTTTCTTGAACATGAACACATGCCAGAATCCCAAATGTTCCCCTCTCAAGACTTCTCCCAAGTATTATCCATTCCTTCTGTACACAGGTGAGTGCTATCTTGACTTTTAGGTAATCAATTTTTTTTCTTTCTAGTTTTACCAACTAGCCTTGTGTGGTAGTTAAGGTTGTGTGTCAACTTGGCTGGGCCTGGTTTTGAGTGGTTGGGCAGCTGGATGTAGTATTCCCCATGATGAGACTGGTAATCAACTCCATGGTGGAATCTACTGTGAGCAGCTGAGTAGCGGCCTTACAGATGTGGTCTGCTTCCTGTATATAAGGAGAAGCTTTGAGAAAGGTCTTTAAACTTTTTTGCATGCGTGGACCCTGCATGTAGCTGAGTCTTCATTCAGCAGCCTGCCATGTTGTCTGCCAATCTTGGGACTGTTTCTGGACTTGAACTAGTGGCCTGCCATGTTGCTTA
>NW_006922209.1:142440-143414 GCF_000298275.1 Orycteropus afer afer
TAAATGGAATCATAAAGTCTGTTTTCTTTTCAATGTGCCTTGCCTTTCTATACTCAACATTTGTGACATTTGTCTATGTTCAGTAGCTATAGTTCATTTAAATTGCTATGTTGAATTATATGAAACACCAAACAACAACCCCAAACCCACTGCCATCAAGTAGATTCTGATTCAGCAACCCTAAAGGACAAAGTCGAACTGCCCCATAGGGTTTCCAAGGGTGTATATCTTTACAGAAGCAGATTACCTCATCTTGCTCACACAGAACAGCTGGCGGGTTCAAACCACCAACCTTTTGGTTAGTAGCTGAATGCTTTAACCACTATGCCACCTGAGCTCCTTAACATGCAGTGATAAACAAACAAACAAAAAATATGCAGTGATAAGATATGCTGAATAGTAAAGAAAACAATGAAGGTATTAAAAAGCATTGTTTGTCTATGTTCTGTAATGGAAAGATGTTTATAATAGTTGAAAAAAATGCTTATGACAAAGCAATACAAACATCACACGAGGCGTAAAAAAGAAAACTGTGTTAGTGTTGTGTGTATCTGTTTTTGAGTAGATTTGGTTGTGTGGGTATGACAGGGACTATATCAAAAGGAAAATCATTTTTTTTACCCTACACTTTTTTATTTTTTACTTTTTATTTGCAGTTCTGTGTATTAGTTTTGTAATTTTATAAACAATAGAAATAAAGGGAAAAAGTAAAGGTAATATTATAACATTCCATTTTTCTTAGTTCCAGACTGCCTCAATGCATGTCATCTCCCCACAGAGTGTGCACGTTAGAAATCACCATCTCTTGATTTGCCAGAGAACAGATGAACACTTACCAAATCCATACAGGTGAAGAGTACGTATACAAATGCAATGGAAATTTCCAAGTGGTAGGATAGCAATAAAATCCGTGACACTTCCCTCCCAAGTTTCTGAAACCAGAAAACGGGGGAAATCTCGCATTATTATCTTCA
>NW_006922209.1:168792-181763 GCF_000298275.1 Orycteropus afer afer
AGGGTGAGTTGGGCTGGCACTTACCACCATCTATTGTTGATTAATTCATGTGGAAGCAAGTGGTTGCCTTCACCTGGTAAGTGGGGTGCATGAGGTATGGGTATGGTTGGGTTGTGTGGGCACAGTGGTTTTCTAGTTGTCCACCTCCAGTGTGGTTGCCTGTACTGTCCTCAGCAAGCAGAGCCTATTCTTAGATTACTGCCTGGATTGGAATGATGCTTGCAAATATTAAAAATGGCCATGTCCTCAGGGAAGCCAACAGAGTCCACAGCTCTATGTCTCCATATTCACTGCTTATCTTTCTAGTTGTCAGCCACCAGTACAGCTGTCCATGCAGTCCATGGCGAGCAGAGCTGATTCTTATATTGCTGCCTGGATCTACCCTGGTTTGGAACAGCATTTGTAAATAATCAAATTGGCCATGGCATCAGACAGCCAACAGTCTGCAGCTCTGTTTGTCTCCTTATTCACTGTTTTCTTCTACTAGTTGCTATTTGATCCACTTCTTTATCCTTCCCTTCCAAGCTCAAGGTTCCAAGATTATCTTCTGTATCTGTTGCTCTTTGTTTCTTGTTTCTTTGTTGTAGAGGGTCTGTGTAGCTTGTCTGCCTATTTTGCCATCTTGCTGGAAGTCATTTTTCTCCTTTTATAATGTGTGTATTTATTGGCATAAATTATCCTTTGAACACAGCTTTTGCGGTGTCCTAAAGACTTTGGTATTTTGTATTTTCATTCTTGTTTGAGTCAAGGAATTTTTTAAATTTCAGTTTTCATTTCTTTATTACCCTACTAAGTAGAGTGTTATTCAGTTTCTATATATTTAACTTTTTTCTTTGATCTTCCTGTTTTTTATTTCTAACTTTATAGCATTGTGATCTGAGAAAATGCTTTGTAGTATTTTGATGTTTTTAAATTTATTGAGGCTTGCTTTATGGTCTAACATATGGTCCATTCTGGAAAATGTGCCATGTGTTCTGAAAAAGAACATAGATTTTGCTGTTGTTGGGTGGAGTGTTCTGTATATGTTTACAAAATCAACCTGGTTGATTGTGTTGTTCAGATTTTCTGTATCTTTGCTGAGTTTCTTTATTGTTCTGTTCGTCATTGAACTGGGTGTCTTAAAGTCTCCTATTATTATTGTGGAGTTGTGCATTTCCCTTTTCAACTCTATTAAAGGTTGATTTATGTATTCTGGGACTTTTTCATCTGGTATATAGATATTACTGTTATGTCTTCTTGTGGGATTGAGCATTTAATCAATACAAAATGTCATTTCCTGTCTCCTTTGCTTGTTTTTGCCTTAAAGTCTATTTTATCAGAACTTAATATTGCCACGCCTGTTTTTTTTTTTCCACTTACTTGAAATATGTTTCTCCACCCTTTGACTTTTAGCTTATGTTTTTGTCTTTGTATTTATTGTGTTTCTCTTGTAGATAGCATATTCATGGGTCATGTCTTCTTATCCATTCTGCCACTCTTTGTATGAATTGGTGCATTTAATCCAGTTTATTTATCAACAGTAACATATTTACTAGGAGCTCTGGTAATGTAGTACCTAAGGCACTTGACTGCTAACCAGAAGGCTGGTGGTTCAAACCTACCAGCTAGTCCTCAGAAGGAAGGTTGGGCAATCTACTTCTGTGGTGATACTGCTTCAGAAACCCAAGGAGGGGTTGCTATGAGTCGGGTCTGACTTCACAGCAAATAACAACAAACATATTTACTGCTGTAATTTTGTTTTTTTTTTGGGGGGTGGGAAGGATGCTTATGGTTTCTCTGTACAATATTTTTTTTGTGCTGAATTCATTTTGTTTGTGGACTTTCTTATCATTTCTTTTGTTGCTCTTGTTTTACTGTTTACTGAATATTTAAGATGTTCTTTTTTATTTTGGTGAGAAAGTTTATTAATTTTCTTTGAGGTTACCCTGTAATTTAGTATTATCTTCCAAATTTTAAACAGTCCATTCTAACTTGGTATCATCTCAACTTCTCTATATGGAAGTCTTATAACTATAGTCTTTCTTTTTGCTGTGTAGTTGTTGTTGTTTACAAATTGATGTCTTTCTGGTTCTCTATATTCAGTCTTAAAAGTTTGTTTTATTTTGGATACTTATATATCTGGGCTGATTGCCAGGTGATGTTGTCATGTGTCTTAATCTCAAGTTGTCTATCATTGTTGGTTCTTTGTCCAAAAGACTCCTTTTAATATTTCTTATAAGGTTGGTCTGGATTTTACATATTCTTTTTATCTGGAAATGTCCTAATTTTGCCATTATATTTGAGGGATAATTTTACTAGGGAGGTAATCCTTGGTTTGCAACTTTTTTCTTTCAGGGTTTTACATGTCATCTCATTTCCTTGTTCTCTGCATAGTTTTTGCTAAGAAATCAGACTTCAGTCATACCTGTTCTTCTTTGTAGACAAGTTTTCATTTTTTCTGATCTGCTTTCCAAATTTTTTCTTTGTCTGGTTTTGGAAAGTTTGATTATAATATGTCTTGGTGATTTCTTTTGGGGTATATCATATTTGGGGCTCATTGAGCTTCTTGAATGCATATATTCTTGTCTTTCATATTAGACAGGTTTCTTCCAACGTATCGTCAACAAGTTTTTCAGTGCTTCTTTTGGCCTCTCTTCTGGAATTCTGAACACACAGTTATTCCTCTTGATGGTGTCCCACATAATTCTTAAGCTTTCTTCAATTTTTCCTGATTGTTCTTACAGATTAGTATTAAGAGATTTGTCTTCGTTTTCACTAATTCTGCCTTCCACTGATTCTAGTCTGTTGTCTTTCAATGTATTATACATTTCTGAAATTTCAGTTGTAACCACCTGGATTTCTATGTGCTGTTTTTGTAAAGTTCTTATTTTTTTTTTCCTTTTTTGTATATTTGTTCTTTTATTGTCTCCCTGCAATCTTCTTGAGTTTTATCTGTGTCTTCCTTGATTTTGTCTATGATTTCCTAGGTGTTGTCTTTGTTTTCCTTGATCTCTTTTTAATTCTGTTAAAAAAAAGACCTATACACAATTCTTTTGAATTCATTATCTAATTGTTCCAATATCCTCTCTCCCTCTGGAAGATTTTTCTAGCCCTGTATTTCGGTCACTTGAGACATCTTGTTTTGTTTTCTCTGTGATTTGAAGTTCTGCATGTCTCCAAGTTATTAAGGTGTTATTATATTAATTTGTTGATTATATTTTCATTTCCTCTATCCTTTTGGTTTTGCTTTGCTTTAATATATCTGGGCAACAGGGTTGGAATGCTACGCTGCTTGCTGGTTTGGCAGCACTGGAGTGCTCACCACGTCTTCTGGTTAATTTGGTAGTGCGTGTGAGTGTGGGCCTCTGTAATTGTTGGACATTTTATAGAGTAGCTGAGGGCAGGCTAGTAAGTGTTGGCCACTATCTGTCATTGATCCTGTGGTGCTGGTGTGGGTAGTGGCACTCACCCAGTGGTTGGGGTGGCAAGTGTGGCAGGTATGGCTGGATGGGTTCACTGGCTCCTGAATGATGGTGGGGGGGGGATGGGAAGGGGAAGGAAGTGGAAGAAAAATAAGAATAAAAGAGAAAAATGGGAAAGGGAAGCAATAAAAAAAAAAAAAAGAAAAACAATGAAAAAAAGTGACACAATACTGATGTAAGTGGTAGTTGCCAAAAACAACTGTGGTGGAAATGCAGCATTTATTCTACAAGAGCAAGCCCTAGAGACTGTGGACAGGAAGAAGTGGGTGCTGATGATCATGGAGGCTGCAGAGGGCAGGTCACTATCTTTGTAGGATCATGCATCACCACCTGCATAGGCAGTACAGGCAGGGGCTACTGACTATGGTTGTGGTGGAAATGGGGTGCCTGGTCTGCAGGATAGAAAAAAATGGGGATGGGGGAAGAGGAATTAAAAAAAAAAAGGTAAAGAAAACAGTAAGATGGGGAAGATGGGAGAACAAAGAAGAAAGAAAAAAAAAAGATAGCCATGGTATTGGCACAAGTGCTGGCCACCTAACTGTGGTGCAGCATGTGGTGTTCACTCTGTAGGAGTGTGCACCACCTTCTACAGAGGGGTAGGGGTAGGCACTGCTGATCTGGAGATAGCAGAGGGTGGGGCACTTGCTGCTTGGGATTATTTTCTGCCACCTGTAGATGCAGCAGAGGCAAGTGCACTAACCATGGAAACATTGGGGATACGGCATTCTTCTCTGGATTAAAAAAAAAAAATAGGAGGAGGGAAAAAGAAGAAAAAATAAAGAAGATACAAAGGAAGGGGAAAGATGGGAAAACTACAAAGACAGAAAAAACAGAGGCACAGAAGTGGTACAAGTGCTACCTGCTAGTATTGGCTGTGGCAGGAACATAGTGCTGCCAACTGCTGATGGGCGGGGCACACGGTTCTGACTGTGGAGGTGGTGGGGGCATGGTTCCTGCTTTGCAGATCATGTTCTGTTGCCATGGTGGCAGTGGGATAGTTGCTGCTTTCGATGGTGGCAGAGCCTACTCCTCAATGGGCAGAAAAAGGGGTGGGGAAATAGGAAGTAGAAAACAAAGGCAAGGGGTAGAGGGAAGAATTAAGAAGAAAGAAAAAGAAAAACAAAAATTGACATAGCACTGGCAGTTAGAGTGGGTCTGACTGGTTGCCGGGTAGGTTGGGATGGAAAAGGCACACTTCTTATTACCAGGGTGGGTGGGTAAGATCACACCTGTCTGGTCACTGATCACTGAAGTGGGTGATGGTACAATCTTGGGTTAATGGCACCAGTTATCTGGTTCCTTTCCCAATTGGAACATTGCTTGAACTAATTCAAAATGGCTGCACTATGCTAGGCCAACTGGCAATTCACTCTCCATATGCCTCTTTGTTCACTGTTTTGTTCAGTCTCTTCTTTTAATCAGTATTTGCTGTATTTCTTTATCCTTTCCTTTGAAGCTCTGGGTCCCAGGATTGTCATCCATATCCATTTCACTTGGTGCCTCAGGTCTTTGTGGTAGAGGGTCTGGATAGTATATTTGCCTAGTCCACCATCTTGGATCAGCTGGAGTGTTTAGCTTTTATTAAGGATTTTTGGGAGCTCTAGTGGTGTAGTACCTAAACCTTCTGACTGCTAACCAGAAGGCTGGCAGTTGAAACCCACCAGCCACTCCCTGGAAGGAAGATTGGACAATCTACTTCCATAGTGATACCACCTTAGAAACCCAAGGAGGGGTTGCTATGAGTCGAATCTGACTCTATGGTGGTGAGCTTTCTTAAAGGAATTTCTAGAGATACTCCAAACATTTCAACTTACCAGACAGGGACTTGGTTTCTTTGCTGTTCTTATTATGAAAATTCCGGAAAGGATAAACTGGATATGAAAACATATATTTAAGATGGTGATATATATATTGATAATGATTGCCAACTTAGAATTATTTTTAGTAACTCCCTCTTCTAAGTCAATTACTTTGTACAATACTAAGAATGACAAAATATAAATAAATATACTAATTTTCAGGTTAAGCAGAAGGGGCTAAGAAAGTTTCCATCATGCAATAATGAACTGAAAACTGAACAGTGGCATCACCAGTAACACACACATATTGGGGACAGTAGGCAGAATTCAGGTTGTAGGATATGTCAAAAAAAGCCTAAGCCATCCTGAATCAGGGACCAAGTTTGCATATTATGTGTGTGTGCTTTCTGAACTCATTTATTACTTCTAATGCTGTCCTTCCTAATGAAATGATGCCACTGATTATCCAGGTGTGCATAAAGTGGTCTATGAGTTCACTACAAATTGTACATGTACAAAATATGTCTCTCAATTGAGATGTAACCATTTTTAAGGTAACAGCTGCCATTCATGCTTTTGTCTGTTTCTTAAAAAAGTTCCATTGTTTCGTATCAGGCTACTTTCTCTATTTCTCACAACTACAAAAGCTATGCCATATTGTTTGAAGGTGGGATGCAAAATTCCCCTGACATATTCCTTTTATCTTAACTGTTTTAGTGGCTTTGACAAAGATCCAAGTCAAAAAATAATTTATAGAAAAATAGCATTCATGTTACATATCATACAGAAAAAACAAACCAAATGCACTTCTGTGGAGTCGGATCTGACTCAAAGTGATCCCTCCTTGGGTTTCTGAGGCGGTATCACTATGGAAATAGATTACCCAACTTTCCTTCCGAGGAGTGGCTGGTGGGTTTGAACCACCAGCCTTCTGGTTAGCAGTCAAATGCCTTAGGCATTATGCCACCAGAGCTCTTCATATCATACATGGGGGGCGGGGACAAATATGAAGCTTACAAACCCCACAAGGAAATTTCCAATGTATACACTCAGTAGAGGGTAACAAAAGCTGAAATTTCTGAGAAACATAGTGAAGGTAAGAACTAGCTCAGAATATATAATGAGAGTATCTTGTGAATTTTAAACTAGTGTGTTCTCTAACTAGATTACTGAACTATGTGTTTTACAAAAAATACTTTTCAAAATTATGACTTAACTGAGAAGTTTTACATTGGATTTCATTTAACTGAAATTTTAGGTGATTTATTATAGGGGCTAAATATGCAATTTTTATAACATGGAAGATTAAATACTGAGGGACACAGATCATTTATCTAGATTTTGGTCTAAAAATTCTTTTTCTTTTATTGTTTTTCAAGGCAATGCTTTGATACTTGTGAGCCAGTATATAAAAGCAGGGGTTCTTCCAGTGGTTACTGCTTCCTGTACAGCCCTCTCAAGTGGTATCCATCATGTCTCAGTCCCCAAAATGGGTTCAGTGGTCTTGTTCCTCACTGATACTTCTAACCAATCTTTCTCCCCTAGCTTTGAGAATCAATCATATCATCAGATTCTAACACCCATTATCCCTCATGATTGAAGTCATCTATTGACTCCTTAAACTGATCAACAATTTCTAAATGGATTTAATTCTTGTCTCTCTGACTCTTTCTCCAACACCACTTAACTCTTGGTGTTTTCACTGATATGATCACCATAAGTTGGAATTAACTCCATGGCAATTGGTTTCAACGTATACATACGTGATCCTTCTAAACCCTGGGCTTGTGGCTCTTTGAATTTCTCTTCTCCAGTTCTGACTCTTCTCTGCCTTAGGAGTTTTGCTGGTATAGTGGTTAAGTCATTTGACTGCTAACCAAAAGATCAGTGTTCAAACTCATCAGTTGTTCCGTGGAAGAAAGACGAGGCAGCCTGCTTCTGTAAAGATTTTAAGCCTTGGAAACCCAAAGGGGGTCGCTATGACTCAGAATCTACTTGATGGCACTGAGTTTGGTTTTTGGGTTTGGAATGTTTTGACTCTTCTCTACCTTAGGTGCTTACTCCCATATTCATTCCCTTGGCTTGTCGGTGCCAATAACTTTGACATCTTCCAGATCTCAACTTCAAGAACTCCACCTACTATCTTTTAGCTCATGCCCTCTAGTACTCCAACTCTAAGAAGTCAGACCTCTACTTAGATTTATAATCTGAGACCCTCACCTTCTTGATATATTCTCCTCTCCTCACCATCTTAAATTCTCTGATCAATCATTACAAACAATTCCTTACATACACTTTCAACTCTTCTGTGTCTCTGTTTCATCAGAGTTGCTTGGTTAAAAAAAAAAATCTTAATTAAATGAAGTTTTCCTCCTACTATGACCTATATCTCCACGGAGTACAGCCTGAGAAAGAACAATTATGTTCCTGAACCTCAAGTAAGCCCTTAACGCTGTGGGGAAATCAATCTAATTCTCATTAGCCATGTGCTGTCTTAATTTTTCTGGATGACTATTTCATATCCTCTTCTCTGTCCTCAAACAACCAATCCACTTCCCCATCCTCACTATTAATTCATGATCTTGCTTTTTAATTCAATGAGTATTGGAAGCCATTAGAAGAAAACTTCCACAAACTCCAAATAGCCCATCTATGTACCCATCAAAATCAATTCTTTCCCTCTGTTACTTGCGTTTCCTCCCTTTTACTATACTCTGATACTACTCCATTGTTGTTGTTGTTGTTATGTGCCGTCGAGTCAAACCCAACTCCTAGCGACCCCTCCTTGGGTTTCCGAGGCAGTATCACTATGGAAGTAGGATTGCCCAACCTTCCTTCCGAGACTACTCCATTAAGGTTGCATAATTATTTGCTGTGAGGAGCTTTCCTATGTACTGTAGGATATTTAACAACATCCTTGGCTTCTGTTCACTAGATGCAAGTAGCATCCTCCAGCTAAAAAACCCCAAAATGTCTCCATGTCTCCAGATATTACCAAATGTTCTGTGTGTGTGTGTGTAATCACCAAAAAAACATATTATTTCTTCCAAATTCCTGAAATAAATAAGAAAACCTTCTCTCGATACAACTTTCTCCTAACTGCTATCTCACTTCTTTAACCTCATTATAGAAAAGTCCTTGAAGGAGTTGCCTATATTTACTGTCTCTAATTCTTCTCCTTCCATTATTTCTTAAACCAACTCCTATCAGGCTTTTGTCTCACTATTCCACTGAAACAATTTATCAAATTCACTATCAGTCTCCACATTAGTAAATTTTCTGTTGTAGTGCCTAAGGCAGTTCACTACTAACCAGAAGGTTGTCGGTTCAAACCCACCAGCTGCTTCACAGAAGGAAGATGGGGCAATCTACTTCCATAAAGATTTACTGCCTCGGAAACTCAATGGGGGTCACTATGAGTCCGAATCAACTCTACGGCAGTGAGTTTGGTTTCGGTTTTATGGTTAAATCTCAGGCCTCATTTTGCTTGACATAACAGAGTTTAAGATACGTGCTCTTTCCCCACTCCTTGTAATGCTTTATTTACTAGGTTTCCAGAATGCCTGGAATGCTTTCCTCCTATCTTATGGCTGCCTAGAAACCACAGAAGGATGCAGGTAACAACAAGTTTGAAAAATGTTACTGTGGACTCTGTGAGGAGGCTATAGTAAAGGGCCTCAATGTGAGGATTAACTACACTAATAGATAACATGGTTTAGGCTCACTGTCTTTCACATATCTAGGGATAAGCCAATCTATCACTGTCATTATGTATTCACAGGTCTTGGAATGTACTCAATGATTATGTATTGAAAAGGAATTTGGTTTTGAGTAAATCACCAACATAAAATTTAGCTATATAATTTTCCTGAAAACTTTGATTAGAATCTGTCCTCTACCTTCAACGATTTGACATGAATACTATTTACTGAATGACTGATGCAATATAAATTATATTCCACTCACAAAAACTCCCCATAAAGAACTTCCCACTTTGTAAGTTAAAGGTTGATATGTTCCAAAGACTCCGTGAATTTGTCCCATATACAAAAACAATACGAAATACCACATGAAAGCATGGAAGAAGCCAATCATAATCTGGATAACCTGTGAGAAGAGAAGACTTATGAGTGTTAATCCTAAGAAATATCTGCAAAAGATGAAAGTAAAATGGCAATGCAATTTACCATGTATTTCTTTTATTTGTTGCCCCAGAACAAAAGCCCTAACCAGAAAGGACTGAGATCTAGAAAAAGGAGTCAGCTACAATTGAAGCAACGGGCCCTTCAACAGTAGTAGCACGGGCCAGTTACCACATAAGAAAGCCGACAGTCCGATGCTAGTGCTGGTTACCCTTCTCACCCATCAAATAATGACATGAGACAGTACTCAGGTTACTTGAGAGAAAATGTGGTTCTTAATCTACTTGGGTGCAGAAAACCATGTATCTCATACCTTATTGTGCTTCTGTAATTAATTAAGCATGAAATACCTGACTTTTTCTTTCAGGGATTACTGGTATGGAGTTCTCCATAAGCATGCTGATGTGAGGACAGGGGACAGTCCAACACAGAGAATAAAAGATATCCAAGGTTGACTTGCTTGCACCAAGTCTTCACATAGGGTCAGGGATGGATTAGGGTAGGGGAGAATTAATCTAAGAATTAACTTTAATCTGTATGTATTATAGTAACAGTAAATATGTTCCAGTAAATTTGTTTGTGAATTTATATGTAAACTGATGTTTCATATAAGGAATCCCATTTTTAATTATTCTTTAAAAATATCTTTAAAAAAAAATCAGAGGGTATGTTATTTTCATTTTCATATAAACTTTAATAGGAAGCTATTGAATATTTTAACTTTAAAAGTATGTACAAAGTACATACTTTGTACACCAAATATCTATGAAACATATAAATGCAAATGGCCAATTTTAAAGTTACATTTTAAGGAAAATTTTTCGATAGAAAGCCTGTTTTTTGTGTAACAAACATATTCATTTTTATCAACTTAGAACTTGAAGTTTCCCCTGCATCAAATTTAAAGAATGGTGTTGTTTCCAGAGTTTCTTTGGGTATGAATAGGAGGCTCATCCCCTGCTAGGCTGCAAGATTCTTGAGGGTCTGAGGTTTGGTTTTCGCATTTTTATATCATCAACCCACAATATGCTGGCTGGCTGGCACAGGGCAGGCATTGAGTAAATACCTCTTGTATAAGCACGCAGGTATCAAGAACATAAATTCCTTGTTCTTTTCCCTACTGTTAAAGGAGTGAGTGGGTTTGCAAAACAGTGGCCCTGCTTATATGACTGGCAGTTGTTCTATATAAAACTACGAAATTTCTAGTGGGCTAAACCTTGTAAAGAACTCTACAAAAAAGTAAGGTCGCTAGTGTGTGGAAAAGGACAAGATTTTATATATTTAAAAATAATTCTTAATCTAGAGGTCATGAATATATTCCAGGAGGTTGTAACTCCTCCAAAACTGCATGCAAAGGCTTGTGAATATGTACATTATTCAGGGAAAAAAGATTCAGAAATTTCATACTGTGACCCCAAAAACGTTAAGAACCTCTGCCGAACAGTCTGATTTGACAACTGGTCTACACAGTAGCTAAATTTAGAGGAAAAGTTAAAATCGAGTGGAAAAGTTTCTTCCCCTGTGATGTGGAAGAGGATGATCCTAATTCCTTGGGGTTTAGTAAGAGAATTAGATCACTGTCCAGAGCCTCAAGTGTTTATAACTGAACAGAAGAGACATCAGTGTACTAAGCAGATCTTTTCTTCAGAGTTAGCTCTCCTTTTCTTCCCTCTTCTTCCATATGTGGATTTCATTATTACCCTCTATGTGTTGGTTTAGTCAGTATGCTTATGTCTAAGCACATTTGTTTACAAAGAGACATGAGATCAGTCAAAATTTGTAGAAGAGTTAACCATTTTTTTAAAATAAGCGTTTACCCTTTGACAACAAAATCTGTCCCTTTCCAGATCTAATAATATTCCTTTTTTACATTGAAATAGTACATGATTCTGAATTTAGTCAATCAAAACGAAATCACACTTACCCCTAAACAACAAAATCTGTCCCTTTCCAGATCTAATAATATTCCTTTTTTACATTGAAATAGTACATGATTCTGCATTTAGTCAATCAAAACGAAATCACACTTACCCCTAAAACAAGACAGTCTGTCGTAGAGACTTTTGAATTCATGCATCGAGACATAGTACTGGCATTTCCTCTAGATGATTCTAATTTTTGGTGTTATCTTTATTAGCAAACTTCTGTAATACAATACAAAACATACACACATGGTTTGCTATAAGAAAATATATGTAAGTGTGATTCTTTCCTTACTGTTTGGCAACCACCTTGTCAAACTCAGAAGTGATAGCTTTCTTCTTTTCATGCCTTAATTCCTAGAGGCATAAAGTTGTACCCACCTGTTCTGAATAAGAGCCTCCAAACTGAAAAGCCACTCTCTGTAACAAAAGAAAGCGGTTATGTTGTATGTATTTTCCCTCAGTAGCAATGTCTCTGGATGATAAAGCATAAAGAACATCTGTTGTTGTTTGCCGTTGAGTCCGACCGACTCATAGTGACCCCTCCTTGGGTTTCCAAGATGGTATCACTACGGAAGTAGATTGCCCAACCTTCCTTCCGAGGAGTGGCTGGTGGGTTTGAACCGCCAGCCTTCTGGTTAGCAGTCAAGTGCCTGAGGCACTATGCTACCAGAGCTCCCAAAGAACATCTAGGGAACAGTATTAGAGACATTTCAGTAAACCTTCCAACAGTTCATTTGAAATTCATAATCCTATGTTTGCATTTCAAAAGCAAGCTCTTATACTTATGCTCACAAAAAAACATGGCTTGTGAAATTTTTTGACCCGTGTTGTTAGGTGCCACTGAGTTGATTCTGACTCACAGCAACCTTCCATGCAGCAGAATGAATAATGTTGCCTGGTCCTGCGTCTTCCTCATAACGGTTGCTGTTTGACCCACACTTACTATCTAGTTCTTCCTTCTATATCAAAGAACACTTTCTTCTACCAAGGAGCTCTTATCAAAATTGCTTCCTCAATCCTAAAGTCTTCTGTTTTTTCTTTGTTTCTTCCTCCTGCCATTCCTGCATTTCTTGCTAGTGTTTTAATCATCTTATCTATATTAAGATAAAAACCTGGCCAATAATTGTATCCCTTTGTGAGATTGTATCTTCTTGTGAATCTGAAATTGGTGGCACAGTGCCTAAGGCATTTGACTGCTAACCAGAAGGTTGGCCATTCAAATCTTCAAGCCACTCTGCGGAAGGAAGATGGGGCAATGTACTTCCGGAAAGATTTACTTCCTCAGCAACTCAATGGGAGTCGCTATGAGTCAAAACTGAATTATGGCAGTGTTTTTTTGTTTTGTTTTTTATTTTGTTATTAACATTATATTGTCAATATATTATTAATCTAAAAACAGCTTCAGGGCAAGACCCTAGCTCTTATTCCGAACCTCACTGGGTGCCTTACATAAAAATTCTCTAACAGCTACCGAGGGCTCATGTCTAGAAACTACTTTTCCATTTTTTTTCATTTTCACCGCAGATACAACGTCTCACTGCCCTCACAACAAAGTTCAAGTTCTTTAGCAGGGCCGCAAGGCCCTTCGGGAACTGCTCTGCCCACCTCCCAGCCCCGCCCCTGCCGTCCCTCTGGGTTCAGACC
>NW_006922209.1:181871-182979 GCF_000298275.1 Orycteropus afer afer
TTGAACCGCCAGCCTTCTGGTTAGCAGTCAAGTGCTTTAGCCACTATGCTACCAGAGCTCCTCTAGCTGTACAAAATTTCTGTCATGCTGTCCAGGGCCATTTCTGGGCCAAGATGGAAAGACTCCATACTTGGAAGAAATAAAGAATGGGCAGTGGGGCTGAGGGGGAAGGCCCTACACTGAGGAGACACTTCACCGGTCTCCAAGCAATTTCCACTTCATTACCTGCATTTTACTTGTTCAAAGTCCAAAGGAGTGAGTTTCACCCTCTCAGCCCTAGGCCCGGACCCAGGCTAACGGTCTACCATACAGGCTGGCCACTGTGCCCCTTGGGGTCTTCACATCAGCAGCCTGGCTCTGCAGGCAGAAGCTGGTGGCCAGTGCCCTCAGTGCCAGGTCTCCAGACCCAGCTGAGCGGCCATCACCTAGCTAGCCCTGAGCCTGGGACCTTCCGGGCCCCACTCTCTACTCAGGACTGGCAGCCGTTGTGCCCTGGTCCTCGTGCGCCTGCGCACTCACAGGATTTTTGTGGGGGGGGGGGAGAAGATCTCTGCGCAGACTCATTAGGGCTCTTCCTGTCACGTGTTCGGACCACACGTTGGCAATGGGAACGGCTACACCAAGCTTCAATTTCTGATGTTGCTCACTTCTGGTACGTCTGTTATGAGCTCTGGTGGCATAGTGTATAAAGCATTCCGCTGCTGACCAAAAGGTCAGCGGTTCTCATTAGCTGCTGGTGGGAGAAAGATGAGGCAGTCTGTTTCTGTAAAGATTTACAGCCTTGCGAACCCTGTGGGGCAGTTCTACTCTGTCCTATAAGGTCACTACGAGTCGTAATCCACTCCACGGCCCTGGGTTTGGTTTGGTATGTTTCTTACACACACCCGCTACAAGGTGATCAGGATCACTGACAACAGAAGTTTTTCATCTTTTGTGTCCCCTAGAAAAAAGTTGGTCATAAATGAAATTTAGAAGGTGTACATATTGTGAATATTGAAAAAAAGTCAGACGCTAAATTAATGATTCAGTTTTAAAAAGCATAAGTAATAATAAAGAAAATTAATGGAGTTTATAGAAAGACTCCAGAAAGACTATTTAAAAAAAAAAA
>NW_006922209.1:183372-184919 GCF_000298275.1 Orycteropus afer afer
AACCAGAGGCTGATGGTTCAAACCCACCAGCCACTGCTGGGAAGGAAGATTGGGCAATCTACTTCCATGGAAGGAGCTCTGGTAGCATAGTGCCTAAGGTACTTGACTGCTAACCAGAAGGCTGGTGGTTCAAACCCTTCCTACTTCCATAGTGATACTGACTCGGAAGCCCAAGGAGGTGTCGCTATGAGTTGGGTCCGACTGGACGGCACATAACAACGACAACAACAACAACTTCCATAGAGATACTGCCTCGGAAACCTAAGGAAGGGTGGGTGTGAGTAGAACTGACTCCATGGTGGTTTGTTTGTTTTTGGTTTATATACAACAGAATGAAACATTGCTTGGCCCTGCGCCATCCTCACAATTGTTGCGATGCTTGAGCCCACTGTTACAGCCATCGTGTCAATACATCTCATTGAAGGTTTTTTTTTTCCTCTCACCCTCTACCAGGATCTCTGGTGGCATCGTGCCTAAGGCATTTGACTGCTAACCAGAAGGCTGGCAGTTCAAACCTACCAGCTACTCCTCAGGAGGAAGATTGGGCAATCTACTTCTGTAGTGATACTGCCTTGGAAACCCAAGGAGGGGTCAATATGAGTTGGCTCTGACTTGACGGCAGTGGCTTTGGTTTTTGGTTCACCCTCTACCAAGCGTGATGTCTTTCCCCAGGGACTGGACCCTCCTGATAACATGTCCAAAATACATGAGACATACCTTTGTTATCCTCATTTCTAAGCAATGTTCTGGTTGTTCAAGACAGATTTGCTTGTTTTTCTGGCAGTCCATAGCATATTCAGTACTTTTCACCAACACCATAATTCAAAGGCATTAATTCTTCTTTGGTCTTCATCCATTATCCGGCTTTCACACATATATGAAGCAATTGAAAATATCATGGCTGAGGTCAGATGCACCTTAGTCCTCAAACTGACATCTTGGCTTTTTTTTTTTTTTTGATACTTTGAAGTGGTGTTTTGCAGTAGATTTGCCCAACGCAATATGTTGTTGTTTAGTTTCTTGACTGCTTCCGTGGGCATTGATTGTGGATCCAAGTAAAATGAAATCCTTGGCCATGTCTTTCTTTTCTATGTTTATCGTGATGTTGCTTGTTGGTCCAGTTGTGAGTATTTTTGTTTCCTTTATATTGAGACATAATCTGAGAAGCTAGATTTTATGAAGAATGCAGCATCAGGATTGGAGGAAAACTTATTAACAACCTGCAATATTCAGATGACACAGCCTTGCTTCCTGAAAGTGAAGAAGACTTGAGGCAGTTACTGATGAAGGCCAGAGACTACAGCCTTCCATATGGATTATATCTCAACATAAAGAATACAGAAATTCTCACAACTGGACCAATAAGCAACATCATGATAAATGGAGAAAAGATTGAAGTTGTCAAGGATTTAATTTTACTTGGATCCACAATCACTGCTCATGGAAATAGCAGTCAAGAAATCCAACAATGTTTTGCATTGGGCAAATCTGTTGCAAAAGACCTCTATAAAGTCAAAAAGCAAAGATGTCGAATTGAGGACTAAGGG
>NW_006922209.1:185569-189608 GCF_000298275.1 Orycteropus afer afer
CGCCTCAGAAACCCAAGGAGGGGTCTCTGTGAGTGGAATCGACTCGGTGGCAGTGGGTTTGGTTTTTCTTTTTGGTTTATCTTCAAGCCTGTCACCAAACTGGGGAGAGGGGAGGGCGCAGGCCAGTAGAACAGCCACAAGCTTTCCTACCGTTTTGACTTTGCCTTTTTTTTTTCTTTTTTCATTCAACATCTGCTTGGTGGCTGTAAACCTTTGACTATTTCCAGAGTTCTGACAAAGTTGACTTTGACAGTTCATCCTGGTGTTTCGGTGTTTTTAAGGGGCATGGGAGCATGGGGGTTCTTCTTTATCTTGCTTCTGTGGCTTTTGCCATGGCCTTTTTAGCATGCTCACATCCTGCCATTTCAGAAGCAACAAATCAAAACCAAAACGAACCCCCTCAATGTACTATTCTTACCCTACTATGTCCCCATTGCAAATGAGTTTAACATACATGCAAATACTTGGTAAATAGAAAAGCTTTGTAGATATCCAAGAGACACATTTAATGTTGTTTATGTCCCCACTACATGCCCCTTCCCTCCAGCTGTGGCAATTGAGCTTTTACTTTCTGGACCGAAAGCTGAGTTGGGAAACCCCAATGACTGGGGTCCCCTGAAAATCGTCACCAAAGGAATTTCATCAGTCTTGTTTGTGATATTTTGTTCGATATACCACTCTACAACCAATATCAAACCAATGTGAATTTTAACAAATAGGAAAAAGGCTTACATTCCTAATTGCATTGTATTGAGGAAAAGGTAACATCAGCAGGGAAGGTTCTAAATTGAAGAGAGTCACGGGTCGTTCTTTGGTCCTCTTGTCCTCACCTCTGCATGATAGTGGTGAGCAGGAAAAAACAGTGACAGGGAGACACAGTTATTGTTAATGACAAGCCTAAGAAAACATTTCAAACACAGTCTTTAAAGATTAGTAATTATCTTGGACAGAAGTAGAAGTCAGCTGCTTAAAAAGTTTCTGCAGAGTAGCTTTGCCCCATATGACTGGACTGATGTCCTCCTTTTTTTTTAATACCTAGGGACATAAACTGGCTGGCCATCATTCTGAGAGGAGCTGAGGAAGGTGGGGTATCAGGGGGTTTGCATATACAGTTGCAATTACCATACCAGCCTATAAACAATAAATAAAAACAAGCAAATTTTTTTATTGCAATCCTGTCCCAAACCCCTGTCTTTTGTCCCACCAGAGCCAAAAGCAGAGTGCTCTAGCAAGCCCACAATGAGATTTTTTTTGTTCATTGTCATTAAGTCAGTTCTGACATCATGGCGACCCATGCGTGTGCAGAGCAGAACTGCAGTCCCTAGTGAGGTCAAGGCTGTGACCTTGTGGAAACATCACCAGGCCTTGCTTCTGGGAGACCTCTGGGTGGGTTTGAACTGTCAGCCTTTGGTTCATAGTCCAGGGCCTAACCATTTGCATCATTTACCCCTGTACCCAGCACATATTCAGATTATTTTACAGAGAAGAGAGACACAACTCACAGTGTTGGTGTAGGAGTTTGCTTGAGTGGGAAAACGGGCTGAAGCATGAGTCATAGTAAACTCTCAGAGGGGGAGGGTCACCAACACGGCTGAAATTCCTTTCCAGCAAGCTGAAATCAAGAGTACACATGCTGAAGCTTTGGCTAATTTGAGAGGGCCTCACACAGGTGTCAGAGGGTGACTGACTCATAAAATAAGCTTATTGTTCACAGTCAACATGCGCCATGATTGTTACTGTATTATCAGATGCTTGTTTCTGAGAAGGGGAGTTTATTTTGGCTATAAGTCTTCTTTGGCAAGCAAGCTGTTTCACTTGGAAATAGTGATAAAGAAGAGTTTTTCTTTGCAATGACTTGTTTTTAGAAAAATATTAAACCAAAAAACCAAACTCACTGCCACTGAGTCAGATCCCACTCATAGCGACCCCTCCTTGGGTTTCCAAAGTGGTATCACTAACAAGTAGATTGCCCAATCTACCTTCCAAGGAGCAGCTGGTGGGTTTGAATCGCCAGCCTTCTGGTTAGCAGTCCAATGCCTTAGGCACTAAATATTAGTATTTAAATATTTTAATATTAATAATATTTAATACTATTTTTAAAATATGATCAAGCATTATAGAAAAGAAGAAAACAATCAATTACTTCAAGTCCCACTGCCTAGAAATAGCCATAATTTACATTTGATATCTATTATTTGATCTCTGTTATTCTAGATCTATGTGATAGGCAAAAAGCCAATAGAAGAATGGATTGGGGGAGAGAGAGAGAGAGAGAGAGAGAGAATAAGAGAATGAGCAAAAAGAGGAAAAAAAAAAACATTATTTAAGAGTGGAACCATATTCTTCTCCCTGTTTTGAAGTAAAGGCACTCTGGTGGCCTAGTGGGTAAGGCGTTAGACTGCTAACCGGAAGCTGGTTCAAACCCACCGGCTGCTCCATGGGAGGAAGATGAGGCAATCTACTCCTGTGAAGATTTGCAGGCGCTGAAACCCAGTGCCGATCGCTATGAGTCAGAATCGACTCCATGGCAGTGGGTAGCTATTTTGAAATAAAAGCATTAAATTTACTTGAATTTCAAAGAAGCCAAATGGAGAGAATTTCTGAACTTCAGATGAGTACTTCTTCATTACAAGAAATATTAATTTTATAAGATTCTGTTAATATTTTAAAAATTATGAATTTTCTGAAGAGATTGCAGTCCTTTTTAAACTTCCACATTTTAATTTGAGACAGTATGAAATGGTTGTTATGAAAAATGAGGCAATTAGCATTCTTATTCCACCTTTCTCTCTCATCTGCCCTCTCTACACCCCTCAGTTTTTGATGACCATATATTATTTTCCCTTTTTTTGAGTGAAACTGTATATCATATATATTCAATTCTGTGTAACTATCATATCCCCGGTTGTCCAATCTTGGTTAAATATTTAAATGATTTGATATTCCCCACTGATATCTTGGGGAGCTCTGGTAGCGTAGTACCTAAGGCACTTGACTGCTAACCAGAAGGCTGGTGGTTCAAATCCACTAGCCACTCCTCGGAAGGAAGATGGGGCAATCTACTTCCATAATGATACTGCCTCGGAAACCCAAGGAGGGGTCGCTATGAGTTGGGTCTGACTCGACAGCACATAACAACAACAACAACTGATACCTTGACACAGCTTCTCCCTGCCTTTCTGAATTCTTTGATTTAATTCAAACCAGGTATGACTGAATATTGCATTAATGTTTTATCAGCATGCCCATGTGTTGTTGTTGTTTAACTGAAAGAATCTTCGTATTGTTTTTATGCCTATGGAGAAGTTTGATTGCATGTTATTCTTGAATCAGTTTCTTTCTGTCAAAACTTTGTAAACATTACTTCATTATCATCTCTCATTGAAGGCAGCTGTGATGAAGACTGAGCTTGCAGGTAATTTGTCTTCTCTGCATAAAACCTTAAATATTA
Organism: Orycteropus afer afer; assembly: GCF_000298275.1. NCBI lineage: Eukaryota > Metazoa > Chordata > Mammalia > Tubulidentata > Orycteropodidae > Orycteropus > Orycteropus afer. The sequence goes on from NW_006922209.1 coordinate 189,021, forward strand.
AGAAGTATATATATCTTTAAATTATTTCACATTCATTTTATCTAAGTTGTTCTCTTTTCGTCTATAAAATCAGTTTTTCCCTTATGTCAGGGATTTATTTTTTAATACGTTTGAATACTGTACCCCCTCCCCCTCCACCCTTCCATTTGTTGCATTTCCTAACTCAGAGAAACCAATTACTATATGTTGGATCAAATTTGCTCATATTCCATGTTTATCTTCATCTCTTCAATTAATTTAATGTATTTGTCTTTTTCTTTTCTAATACTATGTTTACTTTACACTTATCTACCATTTTTGTCTGAGTCCATTCTGTTTCTTGCTATGTATGATTTCCATAGTGCCTAAGGCATTTGACTGCCAACCAGAAGGCTGTTGGTTCAAACCCACCAGCCACTCCTCAGAAGGAAGACTGGGCAATCTACTTCTGTAGAGATACTGCTTCAGAAACCCAAATAAGAGTTGTATCCTTTCACCATACTTATTCAATCTGTATGCTGAGCAAATAATCTGAGAAGCTGGCCTATATGAAGAAGAACATGGCATCAGGATTGAAGGAAGAATCATGAACCACCTGCGATATGCTGA
>NW_006922209.1:209715-210606 GCF_000298275.1 Orycteropus afer afer
CTTGGTAAGGTAGGAAGTCATCAAAAAAGAGGAAGACCTTCAATGAGATGGATGAATACAGTGGCTGCCGCAGTGGCCTCAAGATGGCAAAGATTGTGAGAATGGCACAGGATAGGGCAGTGTTTCTTTTGTTGTACAGAGGGTCGCTATGAGTCAAAACTGACTTGACCACACCTAACAACAACAACAACATGTAATCACAAGGGTCCTTAAAAGTTAAAGAGGGAGATAGAATAACTCAGAGAAAGAGAGGTGATCATGGAAGCAGGGTCAAAGGGATACCATGTTGCTGCCTTTAGAGATGGAGAAAGGGGCCAGGAGCCAAGAACTGTGGCCTGTAGAAGCTAGAAAAAACAAGAAAATGGATTTCTCCTTGTACTCTCTAGAAAGGAGCATAGCTCTGCCAACGTCTTGATCTCAGTTCAACGAGACTGTTGTTGTACTTCTGACATACAGAACTCTCAGCTAGTAAATTTGTGTTTTTTTAAAGCTGCTGCATTTGTGGTAATCTGTTAAGCAGTTAACAGAGAACTAATACAGGGGCCAAGAATACAGTTGAATGGCATAGAAGGCAGCCCAAGATTTAAAATTCTTGGTCAATAATTGGAAAAGTAGATAATTAACATATGGCCAATTAAGTTGATTCTTCTGTTCTTTGAGAAAAATACTCTTGAGATTTTCTAATTCAATTTTGTCCTGGAATCTTCAAGCACGTTAGGCTCCATGTGGTCAAAGGTTTTTTTTTTTGGACATAAACTAGCACAATTGGATATAAACAGCAATTGATGCTGATTCTTGAAAAATTCATGACACTCAAAAAGTTTGTCTTCAGCATGATCAGATTCCCTTTTTTTTGAGCTCTTCTTTCCAAACGATTTTCTTCTACATCAT
>NW_006922209.1:211211-212726 GCF_000298275.1 Orycteropus afer afer
TTCAGGGTGGCAAAGAGTCCTTTCAGTCTTTCTATCCTCCTTCCCCTTAGTTTCCCGAGACATTGGAGCTTAGATAGGTTTAATGTTTGTTCAGGTTACATAGAAAATGTGTGGCAAAGTCAGGACTAGAACATTGGGCTCTTGACTGCTGATCCAGAGTTCCTCCATTCCAGCCATGCCGCTCCACTCTGGAAGCATGTCTCCCAGGACAGCCTTGGGGAAAGGGTACTGACCACGCACCTGCAGCTACCTGGGGAAAGGGTACTGACCACGCACCTGCAGCTACCGAGCAACAAGGCTGCTGCCTCTAACACTGTGGAGAGAACTTCATAAACCAGTCTGACCTCTCAGTGATTTAATAACTAAGTTGGATAACTGAATCTCCCCCTCAACTAGTCTCCAGTGAGCTATCTAGAGAGCTAACATTTATTAAACACTTTCTGTATGCACAGTAGGCCATATAGTGTGGTTAGGAGCATGAACTCTGAGTTGGAATTCTGGCTCTGTGACAAATTTCTTAATCTCTTTTTGCCTTAGTTTATTATCTGTAAAATAGGAATAGTAAAAGTACCTTTCTTTTAGGGTGGCTTTGACTATTAAAGAGTTATTCCATTTACAGTTCTTAGAACTGTGCCTGCTACGTGGCACACACTACTCAGGCTTGCTAATATTATTACTGCTATGTTAAGGGCAGTTATCTCTCTTAGACTTTACAAAACCTCATGGGCTAGGTACTATTATTATCACCATTTCACAGATGAAAGAATTGAACCTCGAACCTGTACACTCATAGCTGACGGGTTCAAACCACTAACCTTTTGGTTAGCAGCCAAACACTTAAATCACTGCACCACCAGGGCTCCATAATTAACAGTCATTAAAAACATATGATTTGACAGGCTACTTCTAAGCCATTTTTTATAGTTTAACTTTTAAAAATGAGTCATCAAGAGGTTAAATAACTTGTGCAGGGTCATACATCTAGTCAGTGCTGAAGAATAAGGCTGCACAAGTACTTTTACATTTATTGTAACATCTGACTTTCACAGCAGAATCACAAAGTTGGGCTATTTATTCTCTGACTATAGCGTTGAATATATTCTAGTATGAAGGTGAGCACTACTCCTTTAAACATACAGATGTTTTCCTTTCAACATTTTTGGGTCGTGTCTGAGTTTCTTAGTGCTGCTATAATAACTACAAGTGGGTGGCTTTAAAGAAGAAATACTTATTTTCTCACAGCTCAGGAGGCTAGAAGTCTGAATTGAGGCCACTGGCTTTAGCTGAAGGCTTTCACTCTCTGTTGGCTCCGGGGGGAAGATCTTTGTCTCAGCTTCTATTCCTGGTTCCTTGCCTTGGTGATCTCCACGTGACATCTGTTCCCCACCTTGTATACGCTTTCTCACTTCTGTGCCTAACTGCTCTTTTTATACCTCAAGAGAGTTTAGGTTGGTACCTGGCTAGTACTGTCAACCACTCAGAAAGGGATCAGAGCAGGAGATCCTGGATAGAGTG
>NW_006922209.1:213251-214861 GCF_000298275.1 Orycteropus afer afer
AACACACGCTTTTTAGGGGTACAATTCAGTTTCTAACAGATAAGTATCTCCCAATAGATTCCTTACCTTACAAAGCAGCATAAGAATCTCATGATCCACATTGCTTTGGTCTGTTGCTTTCTTGGTCAGATCCCTTCATTTCACAGAAGGAAAATGGCATGTACATGCACGACTGGTTGAGTTAATAATAATTCATGAATCAAAACCCAACATGCCTTTTTGGAAAGCTACTTCCCTTTTACCAATAGTGTTCGTTATCAGGGTAGAGGGGTAGAATAATTTTGGTATTTCCGGTTGATAAACTGGGAGTCTTTAGTTGAGTGCTTGACTACTAGTTGAAAGGTTGGCTGTTTGAACGTACGCAAAGGTGCCTCACAGCACAGGCCTGGTGGTCCGCTTCAGAAAGGTCACAGCCTTGAAAACCCCATGGGGCCGTCCTACTGTACACTTAAGGGGTCCCCATGAGTCGGAATCAACTTGACAGCAATGAACAACAAAGTTGGTGGACTGTTACACAACCATTAAGATGAAGATTATGGAAAGATAAAAAATGCACACTCAAAACCCCGTTAACGTATGTGTTGTTGTTGTTGTGTGCTGTCAAGTTGGATCTGACTCCCAGTGACCCCTCCTTGGGTTTCTGAGGTGGTATCACTAAGGAAGTAGATTGCCCAACCTTCCTTCCGAGGAGTGGCTGGTGGGTTTGAACCCCCAGACTTCTGGTTAGCAGTCAAGTGCCTTCCCACTCTGTGCTGGCAAACAACGGATCTGTTGATAACGCATCTTACCTGCAGTTTATCTTACTATTGCGACAGGTACCTAATTCAAGCTTATTTACAAGAAAAAGGAAAAAACAAATTGCATCTATTTCATCAAATAAGTAAGTTCTAATTAAGTTTTCTATGGTCTCGTGACTTGGATTTTTCTCGTCATAACTTTCTTCACTGCAGCTGTTTCCTGCCAATGCAAAAGCATAATTTTAACAAGTTTCATTTCCTATAAAGAGAAGGGCGCCAAGACTTGTGGATAAATCTCTGGGCAGCTCTGTTACTGAAAACCAAACCCACTGCCATTGAGTCGATTCCGACTTTAAGTGACCCTATAGGCTGTAAATGTTTACAGAACAGACTGCCTCATCTTTCTCCCACAGAGTGGCTGGTAGGTTGGAACCGCTCATCTTGTGGTTAGCAGCCAAATGTTTAACCACTGCACCACCAGAATGCTTGTCTGGTACTGAAGAGGAGGATGAAAAGTGGTGTTGGAGTTATTTACATAAGAGCTTCCTGATGCCTTAGGGTCCGGCATTTTTCTCTTCCTTGACCTCACCTGGAGTAATACTCCTCTTGCCACTGCCGCTGCAGCTCATAGCAGTTTTTCCTGGACTGGTTGTTGCGGTCACTCGCACTGAAGATGAGCAGATACAGGTTGGAAGAGCAAGAGCATCATAAAAGCCACACAACATTGTTAATTAGAATGTCAGTAATCTTGAAATGATGTGACTGGACCTAGCTCTGAAGTGAACAGTGGCCAAACTTTACAGCCTCCTTAATAAGCCTGCTTATTAGTCAGATGTAGACTAATACATCCCAATGTTGCAAAAAAAAAAAAAA
>NW_006922209.1:217718-219345 GCF_000298275.1 Orycteropus afer afer
GGACTTTCATTCTTCTTTGACAGTAGACATTAAAGGTGTCTTATAAAGAGTTATGTGAAGCCAGTGAAAACCAATTATTAGAGATCATGAAAATGAATAAACTGTAATTCTTATGAAACTATGCCTTTGGAGAGGGATCCTCCTTTATAGTTGAGAAGTAGAGAACATTAGATAAAAATAAGATCTTGTCATTTTTGAAAGTTTTCTGATTTTATTTTTTTCCCCTTGAACTTGTCACTTTCATGCTTGCTTCCTTTTCTTCAGTTCAAGGCAGGGAAACCCGTCATGTATTTTAGTCGTATCCTGGAGTGCTGAGAGTGAGCGAGGCATTACCGATGACCTACTTTATGTGTGATTTGCTGGGGAATGTGTGTGTGTAAGAGTACAATGCCGTGGACATTTGAGGACCTGGCATCCCAGCTTGGGGTTATGTGAATATGCACGCAGGGTTATAGCAGCCTCCTATGTTCTAGAGGTACAAGAGTAAAGAAGACTGGAGGAACACCAGTGTTGGAATCATCTGTTGCAGACAAGAACACAAATAGAGTTTTCTTTGTTTAAAGCTAATTTTAAGGACTATATAGAGACACCGCCTTGGAAACCCAAGGAGGGGTCGCTATGAGTTGGGGCCAACTCGATGGCACATAACAACAACATATATATACATAAAAGAATGTTCTACCTCCTCTTTTTCTAATGATAGGAAATATCTTCCATTAGTGGTCAGCATTGTCTCTATACTTGTCATAATCACATAGCAAATGCTCAAATATAGTTCATAGGTTATAGTGATATCTGCTTAGAGTAACATTCCTTCTAGGTAAGTACTCTTAGATATGAACAGGAATTGAGAAATAGGGTGGCTATTTCCTGAGATTTGGCATTTTGACTAATTACATTATTTCCAAGCATGATCTTCTCTCTGAGAATGTCCACAGCATTTAGCATCTGCATAATACCACTAACAATGAATATATCCACAAAGTAGTATTCCAAATGTTATAAATGTCTAAGTCTTTCATTCCTAAGGGGTAAAACCTGAATTCTGATTCTTCTGTGTCTCACTCAACGTTACTTAGTGCTAGTTACAGAGTAGGTGCTTGATAAGACCTGTTGACTTGGCTGTAGTAATTTATGAGGTATTTGGGGGAGGCAATTCAATTATTTCAAACATCACAGAATTTGAGTAAGAAGATCTGGTATAAAACAAAGGTCTCACAACTACTAGCTATGATCATGGACAAGTTACTTTTACTTGATTATAAGTTATTTCACTTCTTTGAATCACTTGTAAAATAAGGATAGTGATTCTTTCTAGGTCATAAAGATCGCTTGAATTACTTGATAAAATACTTTGTGAACAAGAAAGCAATCTATAAATACAGTGTTGAATATTAGTTGAGATTTGGGTACTCATTACAACATTTTTTCTTTCATTCATTCATTCTCTTTCTTTTATACCAAGGCTAGAAGTAGGTAGACAATGCAACCAAGAGCCTAGAGCTGGAGTTACAGAAAATTAGGACAGATGAAGGCATGTCCATGCACAAGAAACAGGTTGGGTACAAGCCACTTAGAGCTTCCTCTACTGAGGTATCGCGGCTCTAAGAATGTGCCACAGTCTCAG
>NW_006922209.1:219445-223829 GCF_000298275.1 Orycteropus afer afer
GGTAACCAACAAAGTTCCCTTCCATGTATAAACTTTTCCTTGACTTTTTACAATAATGAACTAATACTATATTTGTTTATCTGTGATTGATTTCTTTCACTCAGTGTAATATCCTCCAAGTTCTTCCATGCTATGTGGTATTTTGCAGATTTTACATTATTCTTTAGGGTTGCATAGTATTCCACTGTGTGTATGTAGCATAGTTTGGTTATCCATTCTTCTGTTGATGGGCACGTGGGTTGTTTCCATCTTATCCTTTGAGTCTCTTGCCTTACTTGTCTTCTAAGCTAGGATACTAGGAGCCCTGGTGGCACAGTGGTTAAGTGCTCAGCTGCTGAGAAGTCAGGTGTTTTGAACCCACCAGTGTGTCCAAGGGAGAGAGGACCTGGTGATGTGGTCCCATAAAGATGACAGGGCGGGAAAACATGTGGGGTCATCCTGTTCTGTCATACGGAGTCACTAGGAGTCTGAGCCAACTTGACAACACCTACAACAGTAACAAGGTAGGACACTTTCTGAAGTCCCTCTCCTACCTTCTTGAATGTCCACAACTTCGTCTTTGCCAGCTTTCACTTTCTCTGAGTTAAATATGACCATTTCTTATGAAGTGTCACCCTCCCCTGGAAACTCTCATCTGTTCTCATAACTGGATCTATCAATTTTAGGTGAATAATTCATGTCATTCCATTTTCAATCCTGTTCTCTCATGTGATTTTCAAACGTGCTTTTCCAGATGTTTGCAAAGCATTTCACACTGAACCTCCCATCTACAATATGAAACTATAGAACTGGTCCAATCAGAACCATGACCCAAGTCCCGTATTTCTCTCTTCTCAGCTTCTCACCTCTCTCCATTAGCATCTTCAACAGTCTGACCCGCTCCCCACCCCCGCCATCCAAACCTGAAAGCTAAGGGATGTCTTTGACTTCCTCTTTTTCATTCTTTATATCTGATTAATTCTTTCCCATCCATTAAGTCCTATCTACTCCAAAATACCTCTAACATCTAACCCCTTTTCTCTAATCTTTAATCCAGGTCTAGTTACTAGTTCTCATTTACTTCAGCTGTCTCTTATTTTTCAACTATTAATTGGAGTTCATTCTTTACCTACTCAACACCTCCAGTGATTCTCTAAGCAAAATCTCTCAAGTCCGGAGCCCTGCTATTTCGAGATCCAGGCTGTGTGGTTCCAGCCTTTCTCTACTGCCTTGATTCTTTCACACCCTGATTTAACCATTGGCCTGCCAGGCTACTCTATGATTGAGTCTTTAAGATAACTAGAGTGTTTCTGTTTGCATTCTGTGTGGATATTTCTCCCACCACCAGGAATACTAGTCCCTCTTTTTCTATTACTATATAATTTCTACCTGTTCTCTAAGATTCAACTAAATCTCTCCTATTCCATGAGACTTTCTTGTGATACCTCAGCCTCCATTGAGTTCTCTCCTATTCTATATTGTTGAGCAGTTATTTCATGCCAGGCATTAGGGCATTTTACTGTTACTAGTTTGTTTTTCTGGTTGTCTTATTCACACACCGTAACATTCACCCTGTTAAGGAGTGTGTGTTTTTAAAATGTATTCAGAAGGGGGTGCAACCTTCTTGACTGCCATAATATTTTCATTACCTCAAAAAGAAACTAAACCCAGAAATAGTTGCTCTGCAATCTCCCCTCTTCCTCTGGCAACCACTCATCTATTTTCTGTCTCTACAAGGTTGCCTCTTACGGGCATTTCATGTACATGGAGTCACACATATGTGGTCTTTTGTGTCTAGCTTCCTTCACCTCCAGAATAGTTTCAAAGTTTATCCATGTTGTAGAATGTACAGTACTTCATTCCTTTTGATGGCTGAATAATATTCTATGTATTATGTACCATATTTTCTTTTATTCCTCCATCAGTTGATGGACATTTGAGTTGTTCCCACTTTTACATATTTTACTAATAATTCTTTCAAGAACATTCATATACACATTTTTTTGTACATATGTTTTCAAAGAATTTGAATGTATACCTAGGAGTAGAATTGTTCAATCATAGTAACTTTATGTTTAACTTTTTGAGGAGCTGCAAAACTGTTTTTCAAAGTGGTTATATCATTTTACATTCCAGCATTTATGAGGATTTGTCAGCAATGTGCTGGTGGTGTAGTGCTTAAGGCATTTGACTGCTAACCAGAAGGTTGGCAGTTCAGACCCACCAGCTACTCCACAGAAGGAAGACTGGGCAATCTACTTCTGTAAAGATTTACCGCCTTGGAAATCCAAAGGGAGTCACTATGAGTCAGAAACGACTCGATGGCAGTGAGTTTGATTTTTGTTTTTACCAGCAATGTATGAGCATTCCATTTCTCTACAACCTTCCCAAACTCATTATTGTTTTTATAATTATAGCCATCCCCATGCGTATGGACTGGTACCTCCTTGTGGTTTTGATTTGCATTTCCCTAATGACTAATAAAGGAGCTCCAGTGGTGCTGTGGTTAAAACAATGGGCTATTTACTAACCAAAAGGTTGGTGGTTCGAAGCCCCCAGGCACTCTGTGGGGGAAAGATGAGGCAGTTGACTTCCGTAAAGATTTACAGCCTTGGAAACCCTGTGGGGGCAGTTCTACTCTGTCTTACAGTTGTATAATTTCTTACATGTTTTTTGTACTACACATTTATCAAATATATTATTTGTAAATACTTTATCCCTTTTTGTGGGTTGTATTTTCACTTTCTTTGTCATGTCTTTTGAAGCACAAAAGTTTTTCATTTGGATGATGTCCAGTTTATCTGTTTTTTTCTTTGGTTGCTTAGGCTATTGGTGTTACAGCTAAGAACTGTGACATTGCATAATCCAAGGTCATGAAGGTCACACTTACGTTTTCTTCTAAGAGTTTTGTAGTTTCAGCTCTTACATTTATGTCTTTGGACCATTCTGAGTTACTTATTTAGTGTGGCGTGAGGTAGATGTCCACCTTCATTCGTCTAATTGTCTGACCACTGTTTGTTGTGGAGATTCTACCTCCATGGAATTTTCTTGCCTTGTACTGGCTTTCTTTTATTATCTCTAATTAGGCACTAAGATTTAAAAAAATAATAATAATTTTATTGTCTTAAAATATATGTAACATAAAATTTGCCATTTTAACCACTTTTAAAGGTACAATTCATCAGTACCAATTACATCCATTGTTATACAACCATCACTATTACCTATTTCCAAAATGTTCTATCACCCAAATGGAAACCCTGTACCTTTGAGGCAACAGCTTCCCATTCTCTCCTCTCCCAAGTTCCTGGTAGCCTCTAGTCTACTTTCTGTCTCCATGGATTTGCCTGCTATAGAGATTTCATATAATTGCATCATACAATATTTGTATGTCTGGCTTATTCACTTAACATAATATTTTCAGGAACTAAGACTATTTAGGGCAGGGGATTTGTCTTATGTTTATGTATCTCTCTCTCTCTCTGTACTTAAAAGTAAACCGTACTCATAGTTGTTGTGTGATGGATATTTCACTAATGTCTTTCTCCCCAACAAAGTTATAAGCTTTGAGTGAAGAGGAGTGGGTTTCTTTTTGCTTACTGTTTTGTGCTGCAGAGATGGCTGACACCAATCAATATTTTGGAGAAATGTATTAATAATTTCCCAAAAATTAGCTTGTGCCTTCCTTTAGGATTTTGTTCTTTCTTACAGCTCAATGTACACAGGTTAGGGATAATTTTCTTACTATAAGTCATCAAGGGAAGAAGTGAGGAAGAGACAAATATAACTCCATAGGAAAATTCTAACTTAGTTTTGAAGTTGCTCACATACAATTCTACCATATTCATTACTTTATTGCTCTGGTGGCATAGGGCCTAAGCCATTTGACTGCTAACCAGAAGGTTGGGGTTCAAACCCACCAGCCACTCCTCGGAAGGAAGGTTGGGCAATCTACTTCTGTAGTGATACCGCCTCGGAAACCCAGGAGGGGGTTACTATGAGTCGGATCAGACTTGAGGGCAGTGAGTTTGTTTCTTTTTTGGTTTACCAAGAATTTAAAATAAACCAAATTCCGTGACTGAACTCATGCTAAATCAATCTGCCTACTGAATCTTTCATGTAGTACCTGAATGTACATTAACAGGCAGTTGTTCAAACAGAACAAGGGAATACTGCATGTGTTAGAATTGGATCCTTTCAGCTTACTTAGCCAATCTGCTGCAAAGTAACTCCTTAAAATGTGAAAAAGCAAAGATGTCACTTTGAGGACTAAGGTGTGCTTGGCCTAAGCCATGGTGTTTTAAATCACCTCATATCTATGCAAAAGCTGGAAATAAAGAGGGAAGATTGAGGAAGAATTGATGCCTTTGAATTAGGGTGTTGGTGATGAATATTGTATGCACCA
>NW_006922209.1:228464-243540 GCF_000298275.1 Orycteropus afer afer
CAAAATGAAGGAATTTATGATGATTTCTGAATTCTATTCTAGATCTGACTTCTATGATTCTGACGCAGTTGATCCATCCTGAGACATTCATATCTCCCAATAGTAGAGCAGAAGACAGGGATACTGGGAAACAAAGTAAAAAAATAGCAGCCTTCAACCATCAACTCTCCTGCTTTGAAATATTCAGAATAGAATTCTGAAATCAAGAAGGAAGCTTGAAGTCAAGCCAAACAAAAGGTTAGTAAGGTCCACATATTATGGAACTGCACCTTCTGTCTAACCTTTGCACTTATTTCAAATGTGAAGACATTTTTTTCTTCTTTGCAGAACTATGCTCAGACTCTTTTTCATGAAGCTCCCCAGTCTCAAAGCCTCACCAGATTACATTCTCCATAAAAGATGCTTTGTAGAAGGGATTTGTATAGAGGGAGGGTGTGGACAGAATGGCTAACTTACACCTTTGGGTTTGGAGCACAGTTGTTTCCAGTCATTCTCGGCGATGCCAGCTGCCACAAGCTTCTGGAAGAAGGAGAAGACCAGCATCACTGCAAAGATGCCCTAAGGTGCAACAGAAGAACGAGGCTGAAGATGTGGTAATGGTACAGAGAACACAGCTCATAGCTGATGCTTACTAAATGACTGCTGAAGATATTAAATGACTGAAGAGCCAGTTCCTCAGGTGAATCATGACTAGTTCTGAGAACTGCTACACAGAAGACCAAAGAACAAGTTGCCGTGGTTTCAACACAAGACAACACTACGTGTGTCAGAGTAGAACTGTGCTCCCTAGGGCTTTCAGTGGCTAATTTTTTGCGAATAGATCATCAGGACTTTCTTCCAAGGGCCTGTGGGTAGATGGACGCTCCAGCCATTCAGTGAGCTGCTGAGGTGTTAACCATTTGCACCACCAAGGACAGTAACTTTATAACCCTATCCCTTAGCACAACTTCTAGCACACAACAGATGGCTCATGTATGCTGCAGGGATAAGCAGTTGAAGAATCAGTTTTACATAGAAGAGAGTATTTCCCAAGTCCTGATTAAATTGTATCTAGCTTTAGATGCTGTGGTATCATGCCACTGAAGTCTCTCTACACCTGGGACATACACTTTATTCTCCTTTAAACTCTACATTTAAAACTCCCCGAGGCAAAAGATGTTTGTAACAACTTAGTTATTTCTTCTATCATGCATTCTAGGTAATCAATGATAAGAATATTAATACCTTTAATAACAACAGATATTAATAACAAGCACTTCCATAGCACTTTCTCAGTACTACACATTGTTCTTGGTGCCTTGACTTTATTAACTTGTTTCCTCCTCAAACCAACCCCGTAAGTCATCTTCATCATCTAGCTGAGGAAATGGAAGCAGAGTATAGTAAAACATTGTCCAAGGCCACATCGTTAGTATGTATCAGATCCACATAAGCTGGCTTTAGAGTTGATGGTCGTAATAAAATGCCACATTTCTTCCCTGGAAAGAAATCCACTTTCACACTTACCAAGAACACAGATCTCATGCTGTAGCAGTATTGGGTAGATGGAGAGTTTTTCTCAGAGGTCTTGGCTGGTTCACAGTTGTATATATTAATATGTGGTTCAGCATCTTTAACAAGATACAGACTCTCCATTTTAAAAAAATGGGAGAGTGTGATATTAAATATGTCCATGATCAAAAGAATTATTCCAGAAATGGCAGTGAAGAGGCTCAGTGAGTTCATTACCATTTTCCCTTTGACCTAAAATGGTGACACAAAGATTGTTCATTGGGTTTGATTTCCATTTTGAGAGTATAAGTTAGGAAGGAATTCTAGGGGCCATCATTCTGTCTCACCAAGGCACTACTCCAAAATCAAACTATGGTTCTTCTCTTAGATCCCAGATCTCACTCTCTTGGTCCCTTTTCATTCTATTCCACCACTGTCTATTCAGGTTATCGAGTCGGGGCGATTCGACTTCCTTGGGTTTTTGAAGCAGTATCACTTCGGAAGTAGAGTGTCCAGTCTTCCTTCTGAGGAGTGGCTGGTGGGTTTGAACCGCCAGCCTTCTGGTTAGCAGTTAAGTGCCTATGCTACCAGAGCTCCTAAAATTCTAGGAGTGATCCTTAATTCTTCTATTTATGTCATTGTAGTTCCCTTCAATGCCACTGGCACTATCCTACTAGGCATTCCCTAAATATTTGTTGGAAATGAAGATAAATAGCATCCAGATTATTTTCTGTCTGTGTTAGAAGAGAGGGAAGGATGTTCTGCCACCACACTGAAGTGGGATGGTGGTGTGCATGTAGGCAGGGAAGGAGCAGATAGAGCCTTCTAGATCTGTGCCATCAAATGGAGACAAACAATTTGGACATTGTACCACCCCTTCCACCACCACTATGACCTACTCCCTCCTAACATACTTTGCAATCAGCCTCAGTCTACCCTCTTTCAAACCACAATTAAAGCTGTATCTCTGGGGAGCACAGATAAGAACGTGGGTGTGAATGCCCTACCTTGTAGGGCTGATAATAGGTTGAAACAGGAAATATATTTAAAAAATACCACAGTCATTTGTGATCTCTTGTGATTATTTTAGGGCATACATGTTTCACCCCTGGGGCTGTATGTGAGCAAGTCAGTAGATTTGGCTGACTTTGGGGAATAGAACAATTTGGTCTTCATAGATAGCCACCACCACCACCCCCCGCCAGCCTGAGCTTGTCAGACTACCTGTAGAGAGGAGCCATCCCAACCCAGTCAGTCCTCACTTTGAGAGTGACTCAACTTCGCAATAGCTTAGGATATATAAGAGAATGTTGAGGGAGAAATGTCTTCAGATTGTATTTGGAAGGAGAATTGCTGGTGAGCTTCAGACCCAAAAGGGATAGAACCAGGAGCTCCATGTAAACAGCCTATTTCTGGGTGTAGGTGAGTCCCCAGGGGCTATCTGAACAAACTATGCTGTGCAGCTCTTTATAGCCTCTGAAGCACTTCACATAAGTGACTCCATTTCATCCCCAAGCCGATTTAATATGGCAGCATCTACCATCATCTTCATTATATAGGTGAAAACTCAGAGGTACAGAGTGGTAACCTGACCTACTCAAGGGTTATACCTAAACATTAACTTAGAACTTGAATCAATTACAGCATTGATGAGATGATTTCCCTAAATGGTGGTCTGGGATAAATGACACAGTTTTTAAAAAGATCTATTATCCTTACACGACATTCAACATTCCCAAGACTAAAGCATGTTCTTCATAGATTACTTCTGTTTTCCCGGACACAGTTCATATAGATCTCATGTCTAAATGTTTTAATGAGTAAAATGTTAACAGGATTGTTGAGAATCCTTAGCTTTTTAGAGTTGAGAGAGAACTTAATGTCACTGTGATCTGATGGCTTCCTATTTTCAACTGAGAAAATAAAGATTTCTTTGATATGTGGGAAAGAAGGACGTACGATTACTTGCCAAAATATTCCTGGAATTTTTCTCCACTGCTGCCAGGAGTGATCCAGAACTGATAAACTGCAAAAAGAGAAGAGACGGGGTGGGTGGAGAAGAGGGGAGAAGGGGAGAGGCAGAGAGGCAGATCACTGCTTAACACTGGGAACTGGTTATATAGAGCCATCCACACCTTCAGTTGCTTTCACTAAACTATCCACTCATATTTATTGGATCCATTCATTTCTCAGCAATTATAATTCTCCTTTATTCAAGATCAACTACATTCGATCCAACCCTTTTACTCAGCCACATGGGAGACCGTGACTAGGAATATTATAAGACTAAGGAGGCAAGACCTACATTTTCATTTCAATTAATACTCACAATGTGAATTTGAAAGGTTTACTTTTTATTTATTCATAGAATTATTTTTTGGGGTTCATAATTATCTAAATGACTTTGATGCCAACGAAGAAGAATCAATCAATGTGGAAGTAAATACTTGTCATAAGCACTTCATGAAAATGTTGATTGCTACAGGAACTAATGATGATTTTTAATCTGCCTTTTCTAATGTTTGAGTTGCTAAACGGAGGAAGCTTTTGTTCTATCTCAGTCTCCTTGTTTGAAAAACTTGACTCCCAGACCCAACTTTAAAGTGACAACTATGAAAGTGCCACAATGAAAGAATCAGCACTGTCCTATACTATACCAAGACAAGGCACAAGCTTGGCAAACATGTACACAAAAGAGCCAAAGAGAGTATTGTTTTGCTTACAAGCAAAAGGAGATTTGAGATGGGACAGATTTGACCAAGTTTCATAGTAAAGAGAACTGTAGGGAAGAAGGAGCAGATAGGAGGAAGCAGGACATTCCTGCCACTTCTTGCATTTCTATGCACCATGCCATACAGTCCGACCGTCTAGCTTCCTGCCCGGAATTGACTGTGGAGAAATCTTGCATTGAACCATCTTCCTTTCCCGTGTAGAACCAGGCAGGGTATCTTCCCCTGAAGAAGGGTATCCCTTGAAGCAGAACCCCGACCCTCAACCACAGGATACATGCTCAATGCAGCCAATCTCTTTCCCACTAAATTATTTTAAGCTGATATTCTATTTCCTACCCATATACTTCCTTCAACAGTCTGACATGTGTCTGTGGGGCTTTTTGACATTTTGTATGCATCACTCCCCAAACAGTTTTATTTTCTACTCACCATAGTGCCTCCCCAGAAAGGGTACCAGACTGCTATACAGATAGGTGCATAGATCCCTACAGGGATCATCAAGAGACCCCCCAGGGCAAAGTGGAAGAGCCCGTTCATGATCTGGACAGCCTGGGGAGAGAACAGAGGAGAGGATAGATGGATGAACTGGAACCATCACTAAGTTAGAAGGCAAGGCAAGGCTGGAAGTCCTGGCTATTGACTTGGGTCAGTATAAAATGTCTGAAGAAAGTTGTGACAGTACCAAGATCTTTGTCTTTTGTTATTCAGGCTGGTTTTGCCCATCACCTGGGATTGGGATGCTGGACCAAACTGGGATGGTAGATCCCTAATACACAAAACAAATACCAAAAGGGGACATAAGACCACCCTGAGGTGATCCAGGTGATGACTTTCAGGATACATCCCAGACTTGGTGAACCATGTCAGACGTAGAAAATAACTCAGGTTGGATCAAATCTCTTCAAGTTGGGTTGAGTTTTGTGCCTGGTCAACACCATCAGCTTCAGTAGGCCAAAGAATTCCTAGGTATGTAAGGAAGACAACTGACTTACCCCCAAAGCCTTAGATTCCCTGATGAAGAAGTGTTGTGTGGGGCCCACCAATGAAGACATCTTCCAGGGAGTTATTTTCTGAGCAGGATACATGTCACTAGAGCCGTTCACAGGCTCTGCTGGGAAAGTTCCACTCACTGAATTTCTGGGTGTTGTCATTTCACTGTCAAAACTGAAAAAATAAGTGATAACATGAAGGGAGACACACCAAGATGTTTGGCAGTCTTCCATCTTGTGTCACACATCTGCACTCTATGGGTGTTACTGAAGCATCTTTGCAGTGGCCTGCGACCCGAAGCAAGGCCTGCTGCTGAGTTCTGAGAAATGTTCTCGAGGGGAAGCTCAGTCAAGGACATAGAGTCCCAGTATGCTTTGTAGGAAACACCACCCTCATATCCCACATGTCCAATTTGCCTCTTCTCTCTGAATGCATTTCTTATGCTTTAATATTGGAAAATATATTTTGTGTTGACTTTTCCCCATCCTTTTGCTTATCTGCCTCTGTCCAGAATTCTCTGGGTCAGAGATACCATGATCAAGTATGGTGAGGATTGCCCTGGACTCAGGAGGTCTAATTCTAGTCCTCCCTCTGCCTCTATCCTTACTTGTCTGTTGGTTTGTTGTGCTGTAGTGGCTTGCATGTTGATAGGATGCTGGAAGCTATGCCACCAATATTTGAAATATCAGCAGGGTTACCAAATGATAGACAGCTTTTCATGGAGCTTCCAGACCAAGACAAACTAGGAAGAAAGGCCTGGTGATCTTCTTCCTAAAAGTAGCCAATGAAATCCCTATGGGTCACAATAGAATAGTCTGATATAGTGCTGGAAGATGAGCCCCCTGGGTTGAAAGGCATGAAAAATACACACTCTGCAAAAGTGGACGTAAGCAAACTTACAGTCATGGAGATGGCATAGGCCAACAACGTTTCATTCTCTTGTATGTGGGTCTCCATGAGTTAGAGCTGACTTGAAGGCATCTCATAACAATGGCGACTCTGTCTCTAACTCTGTGACTTTAAGCAAGTCACTTCAGAGAGGCCTTGTCATGCTCCATGTAGAACTTTGGCCCCCTAAGTCAGATTGTCTAGGTTTAAATCATGATTCTTTTATTTGCTGTGAGACTTTGGCCAGTTCTTTCAATTCTCTGGGCCTCAGTTTCTTCAATTATAAAATAGAAATACTAATAATTCTTGTCTTGTAGCCTGCTGTAAGACTTAAACACTGTGATGGTTCATGGCTGATATTTTTTTCATTGAGGTGTAGCTCACTGTGCTGGTGGCATAGTGGTTAAGTGTTCAGCTGCTAACTGAAAGGTCAGCCACTCCATGGGAGAAAGATGTGACACTCTACTTCCATAAAGAGTACATCCTTGGAAACCCTACTCTGTCCTATAAGGTCACTGAGGCAGCATCAATTCAACAGCAATGGGTTCAGTTTTGATTTTGTGACACCTCAAATACTACTTCCTAAGAGAAGCTGTCTCTTAACTCTCAGTCTACAATATTTCCCTCACTTCTCTCTTTCTTTTGGGAATTTATTTATTTATGTCAACGAAAACTAAACTCAACCCAGTGCTGTCAAATTGATTCTGACTCAGGGTGATCCCATGTGCTTCAGAGTGGAACTATGCTGCATAGGTTTGTTGGCTTTTTTTCTTTCCCACCATAATCTGGTGGAAGTAGATCACCAAGCCTTTCTTTTGAGCAGATTGGTTAGTAGGTGAGAGTAAACCGTTTGCATCATTCATGTGAATTTTGTTGGGCCTTGTCTGTGTCCTTTGAATCTCTCCCTGAGGACACACCATCTTTGGTCATGTCTGTCTTGAGGGTACATCATGTAAGTGCCTTGGAGACTAAGACAGTCTGCCTGGCATGCTTATCTCACCAAAGTCATGCAGAGCTAGGTAATCACAGTGATGCTCTAAGACAGGTGGTGGTGAGGCTCCAGGTCTCACGTTTGTAACTACAGTAGCGTTTTAAAGAGACTTCATGTCCGTCATCTCCTTTGCACTTCATAAGGTAGACCAAGGATGGTCATTGCCCTTGTTTTGTACATGAGGTAAAAGGGGGCACAGCAAATTTAAGTAACTTGTTCAAAGTCATATGACTATTGCAGATTTAAGATGAGGACTCAGGTCTCTCTAATCAGGGTTGCTCTGAAACTCTTTCCATGGTCTTACCAGACTGCTTTGTTCTCTGTGGGGAACAGGAATTCAGCCTTGTTCTTATGATGCCCTCCCCTTTCCTTCAAATATAAGTGCTATTTGGGTGATTATAAAGCAATTGAAAACAGTACTGTCTAGGGCACAGGCTAGAGGGGAGGGAGTGAGCTTTGTGTGCTTCTCACCTGATTTTACTCCAGCCCTAGATTAGCAGCTGTCATGTGTTACCAGGGATTTGCTTTGTACCACAAACCACCCCACAAGATCACCAACAAAAAGGAATACGTTAATACAGTCCACTAATGAGTTTACAAACTGATTCTGGTCACCAGAATTTTGAGAGCTAGTCAGACCTCAGAAACCATTCTGGTCATTTGACAAATGAGGAAGCTGTGGCCCAGGGATGAGACAAATCTTTTAACAGACTCACACTTCTTGACAAAACCAAACCAGGAGTTAGTCACCATGGCTTTGAGGTTAATGCTATTTCTGCTGCACCCCAGCCTAGACTAGATAATTATAATGGTTTATTAAGCATTTATTTACTACATGCCGGGAATATGGTGTACGGTCTTTCCGTTTCTCTGAATGAAAATGTAGGTATTTTGTCTCCATTTGCAGATGTGGAAGTGGAGGTTCAGAGAACATAATTCATGTTCCAAGATCCCATGGCAAGTTATGTAATGAGCTTGGAGACACCCTACATTTCTCTCAGATGGGTCATTTTTCTGAGGACAACTTAAAGAGCAAAAGTCACCAATTGTTTGGACAGGAGGAACTATTTGGATTACCATTACTTTAATTTCTCCTTGTTCATCAACAACTTGATTGAGGCTGTGTCTGTGTTCTTGTGAGATAAGCCTGTTGTGTAAACAAGATCATCTTGTGTGCACTGGGGATGGCAGCACAGGCAGTTTCTGGATTATCAATGAATTCCGTTCCTATGTCTTTCTTTCTTTAAGTAGAATTTGTATATAAGTGCAAAAAAGGTGTGGGAGAGGTGTCGTCTGACTTCCTCTAACTTCACCGGGCTGAGGGAAAATCACCATCAGCATCAACAGCCCAAGGCTGATTCCTATGAGATGGACATCAGACATGCCACCACCCTCCAACTTTTTTCTTTTTTACCAATTCTGACACCAGCCATCCCTCCCATGGCTCTCTCTACTTCTTTGCTGGGTTCGATAGTTCATGCAGTGGCCACACAGAACTCACAGACAATACTAACAGTTATGGGGTTTATTAGGGAAGCAGCATGTTACAATTCAGCTTCAGGAACACTCAGGATACAATTCTTCCATCAAGACAGCCATGCCCATAGGCACACCTCTCTTTGGCCTTCAGCTCCTTGGCCTGGCCTCTGCTCCGCTCATGCAAGTGTTATAAAGCTTTTGAAGCTTTGCAGATAGGCGCCCAGAGAAGCACCCCACTCTACCAGCAAGGCTCCTGCCTGAAGCCACTCAGCTTTCTCCTCCATGGGCTGGGAACCTCACCGCTCTGTCTCATGCTGGGCTCTTGGTTCTCCTACTTCTGCTGCCACAGTTTCTCAGCCACCACTTCTCACTGTCTCAGTGCAAGAATCTAAGGTCAAAGGAGATAATACCCCACTCCTGGCTCTTCTTTCTTGTGGCAGTGAGATCCCCTTTTCTGCCTTTGGGATGGCCCATATTAAGCCTAGCAGAATGGCAAAACTGACCAATCCCCATGTTAGGGTTCCATACACCTTATTTGAACAGTCCCATTCCCACAAGGATGACATGTACCCTATTTACATTATTAACAAGCTATGCAATCCCCTTGGTGGGCCATAAACACCTCACATCTACATAGTCCCACCCAGTCATCTGGTGGGAGTCACATAGACCATGGCTAAAAGGGCCATATTAAATCAGTCACTGCACCACAGTAAGTCAGCACAGGTAGGTATGATTGCTATCTAAAGTCAGTCAAATGTCTGTCTCAGTCTATAGTATATAGTATATGTTTCTATGCATCAGAAATGTTAAAGAAACACTTCCAGATACACTAAAACACCTTTGACATTCTAATACATTAATAACAATGCTTTGATGCACATCACAAAATAGTGCCCATTTGTTATTAAAAATCATGGTATGTGCCTTGAATTTTTAATACAAAAAGCTTTACAAAGGTTGCTTCATCATTACGGGTTGTATGTAAGTCGGATGTTTGTAACCAGGACTGCCTGTAATGGCCATTGAGGGAAAAGTATTTTATTTTATTTGTTAAAATGGTGTTTCACTGACAACTATATTTCTACAGCACTGTCAACAATGATCACTGAAATATTCGTCTATAGACACAAACATGATTGTTTTTCTCCGTTATTTCATTTTTTATGTAAACACTCTAAAATATTTTTTATATTAAGGCATGAAAAAAATTTTATTCCATGGGAATATATGGAACTAGACCTCATGCACCAAAGAATATTATAGATTTTTAAAAATTTGCCTTATTTTTTATTCATTATGATTTAATTGATCAAAATATGATGTACTTTTTTGCTATACTGCATTAAAATCAGAAGTCCATTTATTACACACTGCCTCATTTTATTATCAAAGCAACTTCTGTAAATCTTTTTTTTTTTTTTTTTAAGGTACTGTTGTTTCTGTGTCCACTCACTGGAGAGGATCTTACAGACTTGATGGGTGGTGGTTTGAATAATGACTTTTAGGTCCAATAATTCCATGATTTACTGAGAAACCCAAAGCTGCCTCACTTTCATTACCTTGACTTCCTCCTTTGCCACTCAACATAGCTTTTTGTCTTTATCCTTCCTGGCTTTTCTTGGACTGAATTCTGAGGAAAAATGTTCTTATTTTCCTTCTGCTTGTTCTCCACAAGGAGCCCTGGTGGAGCAGTGGTTAAGTGCTTGGCTGTTAATTAAAAGTTTGGTGGTTCAAACCCACCAGCCACTCTGTAGCAGAAAGATGGGGTGGTCTGCTTCCATATAGAGTACAGCCTTGAAAACTCTATGGGCAGTTCTACTCTGTACTGTAGGGTCGCTATTTGCTATGAGTCAGAAGTAACTCAGTGGCAGTAAGTGTTTGTCTGTTTCTATTCTCCTCAGTCTCCTCCCACTGTAACATCTCCCATGCATCTTCAGCCTCTCACTCAGTTGGTTGTGGTAGATAGCAGAAAGAGCTAGTCCCAACTTTGTTGCTTTGTAGTCTTGTGGTCTGCCTATAAAACCAGGAAAAAACTCAGCTGCCACTACTCCTAGTGACCCCCTGTGTTTCAGAGCAGAACTGCTCTACAGAGTGTTATGGCTCTGACCTTTCAGAAGTCAATGGCCAGATCGTTCTTCTCCAGCACCTTTGGGTAGATTCCAGTCACCATCCTTTTAGTTAATAGCCCAGCATTTAACCTTTTGTGCCACCCAAGATCTCTCTATAAATATACTCTAATATTTGCCTTATCCATTTCAGAATATTGTTTTGAAAATTTTGAGATAATTGTACTTTATAAAGTACTACATGGTCATGAAGAATCATTGTCGTTACTGGATCCTTTATGACTAACAGGTGCTGTTGCCCCCCATCTCAAGGCCCCATTCCTTTAACCTGTTCTCAGCCACTGCGCAGTCACCCCTCTTAACTCCAGCTTCTCAAAGGCTTCCGCCACTCTCTTCCTCCACTGCCTCCCCACCCACTCACTGCTCCGCACTTTGTACCCAGTTTGCACTGGAGCCACTCAACTGAACTGCCGGTCGTCGTTAAGGACTGGGCTGCAAAATCGCTGACTTCAGCTTGATTTAACTCTGTTTTCCCTGTCACTCAGGCGTCAGCTCAGAGACACGTTTCACACTCGAGCTCCTTCATCTCCCATGTCTTTTTACTTCCATGTCATCCATGAGTTTATTTTCCGTTTCCTCTCCTGGTTTAGCGCAAAAATCTTATTGTGCTGTCTTTGTTCTCTCTGTGTTCTCATCCATCCTGTCCAAGGCTACTAGATCATGCTCCCTAAGCCACTGCTTTCATCATACGCTCCCTGAGTTTAAACACTTTCCTTGATCTGCCATTGCCTCCAGGAGTCACCCTTCACTTGGTCCCTCAGGTTAGCCCAATATAAATTTCTAAGCGCTCTCCCACCACTCTACCAACAGCCACTGCTCTGGACATCCCTCCTGCTTGCTTCTCTGCGTGCCTCTGACCTTGGCAATGCTCTTCCTCCTGCCCCGTCACTTTCAGTGCAGCTCCCAGTTATACATTCCCATCACCTGAGGCCTCAGGAAGTGGGTCCAGCTCTCCTCAGCTGATCCGGAGGATGTCTCCTCCAAAGCCCACAGCTCTTTGCAGTCCTTGTCACCAGCTGTTTTCTTACTAACTTCTGTCATGGAGTATAATTTGCCTAAAGGAACTTGTTCCCTGAGACTACATACTCAATAATCATGAGCTCAGTAAACATTAAATTGGATATTAAACTGGACTACTTCCTCAGGGCAAGGAGCTCTGGTGGTGTAGTGGTTAAAGCATTTAGCTTTAACTAAAAGGTCGGCAGTTTGGACCCAGCAGCGGCTCCACAGAAGAAAGATAAGGCAGTCTGCTTCCACGAAGATTGACAGGCTTGCAAACTCTATGGGGCAGTTCTACTCTATCCTATAGGGTGGCTAAAAGTCAGAATCCAATGGATAGCAGTTGGTGCTTCCTCAGGGCAGGTTTGCTTAGGAGGCCAGGTGAAGAGATGTCTATGTCATCTCACCTGATGATCAGTGAGATAAGCCATTTTATGGGAAGAGGAAGGGGAATCCATTAGACGTTGGTTTTAGGAAATTACTATGGCATGGATAACATGTGTCAAGGAGCCTTGGTTGCACAGTTGTTAAGTGCTCAGCTGATAACTGAAAGTGAGCAGTTCGAACCCACTAGCCACTCTGCAGGAGAGAGATGTGGCAGTCTGCTTCCGTAAAGATTTACCTCCTTGCAAACCCTATGGGGCAGTTCTACTCTGTCCTGTAGGGCTGCAATGAGTCACAGTTGACTCCACAGCAATGGCTTTGGTTTGTTTTGGGGTTTTAACATTCATCTTGTTTTCTTCATTAGAGCTTCCTCTTGTCTCCATGACCCACTCTCTATGCTTCTCATGTGAGTGGTTTTAGGCAGGATTTTGAGCTCAGTTTGGTGTCCACCGACCCCCTCCAGAAAATGTTAGCCTGCAACACTTAGCAACACCTAGAGGAATTAATATTCAACAGGATACTGCTGGACACCAAAGCCTTCACAGAAGAGGGAGGAAGTTATTTTCACTACCACCATGACTTTCTTATTTGGTACTTATAAAAGCTTTGGCATTTAAGTAATTTAATCTTCATAAAAGCGAGCTCTGGTAGCGTAGCACCTAAGGCACTTGACTGCTAACCGGAAGGCTGGCGGTTCAAACTCACCAGCCACTTCTCGGAAGGAAGGTTGGGCAATCTACTTCCATAGCAATACTGCCTTGGAAACCCAAGGAGGGGTCGCTATGAGTCGGATCCGACTTGACGGCACATAACAACAACAACAAAAACAATATTCATAAAAGGCCTGGTGGTGCAGTGGTTAAATACTCAACTTGCTAACCAAAAGGTCAGCGGCTTGAACCCACAGCCACTGTGAAGAAAAAGACATGGTAGTTTGTTCTGTAAACTTACAGCTTTGGAAACCTTATGGACAGTTCTACTGTGTCCTATAGGGTCACTGTGAGTTGAAATTTGACTTGATGACAACAGATTTTTTTTTTCTGGGTTAAGCTTCACAGATGTTATCATTGCCCCCATTTTATAGAGGAGGAAAGTGAGGCTTGCCCTAAGTAATGTAGCTTGTAATTGGTGAAACTGAGGTTTGACCCCAACATGTTAGAAATCATGCTTCTATCTGCATGCTGTAATCTCTCATCATAGAGTGACTTGCAGTTGGTTGCCCAGGATAATTCTTGTGGGAGAGAGTGGCTAAGGGACTGGGTTGGCAGCAAGCCCTGATATCACCCCTCGAATCATGAAACTATCAGAAATCCTGACCATTGAAACTCTAGGATTAAAGTGAGAATTGCCAGGCTCCAAAACCAATCCATGTTTCATCTGTCACCCCCTTTAAGATGTATAAATAAAGAAAATTGATTCCTTACCTTGTCTCCAAGGCCTCAGGGTTCAAGAGATTTGGATAGCGTCTGCTAGTTCAGTCTGATGCTGCGTTTTTCACCAATGTGGGGAGAGCAGGCAAGTGAGCTAGGCCAAGCCTGGGGCCAGGATGCCTGATAGATACCAGGTGACGGAAATCAGTAGCTTCTACCACCTTGGGCTTCGCTCCAATTATTTTGGTTTAACACACTCTTACCAGAGTCGAAGTGGAACCAGGAGGTTTCACTTCCTGAAAAAGGCCCCAGGGGAGTGCCTGGTGAGCTTCATGCTACCTTAAGTGGAAGAAATTTGTGGCCCCCACCCTGTAAGCAGGTGTGGATGGTGGGTCCCTAGGGCAAGAAGGACTCTAGAAATTCTCCAAAGATGGGCTGAGAGGACTGACGTATACCTTTTTTACTTCACTTTTAAGGGTGAATAAGTGGAGAAGAGGCATCCATGCAGATAAATTCAAGAATCATTGAGTTCATACACTTGGGAGTGTTGAATGTGGTGTTCTCCAAATGTTTATTTCCTCATTGGACTGGCAAGTCTGAAGAGCTGAAATATGGTGGTTCTATTTGAACATTAGGAGCTCTGGCAGCGTAGTGCCTAAGGTACTTGACTGCTGACCAGAAGGCTGGTCCAGCCACTCCTTGGAGGGAAGGTTGGGCAGTCTACTTCCGTAGTCACACTGCCTCGGAAACCCAAGGAGGGGTCACTATGAGTTGGGTCCGACTCCATGGCACATAACAACAACAACAACATTTGGACATTAAAACCAGCTGCCATTGAGTCAATTCCAACTCATGACAATCTCGTGTGTTTTCAGAGTAGGATTGCACTCCGCAGAGTTTTCAGTGGCTATGATCTTTCAGAAGTAGGTCACCAAGCCTTTCTTCCTGGTTTGTTTGAGTCTGGAGGCTCCGCCGAAAGCTGTTCAGCATCCTAGCCACACACAAGCTTCTGACAGATGGATGATAGCTGCGTATGAGGTGCAATGGCCAAGAAATGAACCCAGGTCTTCTGAATGGAAGGGGAGAATTCTACCACTGACCTACTTTTTAGGATATTTGTGAGATTAAATGAGTAACACATAAAACACTTAGAATGCTGCCTGGAACATAGTAGAGTAGTGGTCCCACAATTGCTGACCCTCATTATTGTTACTATTCTAATTGTCATAATAAGTGACTCTTGGCATTGGTAATCTTTCAGCATCTATATAAGATCTGTGGGCCAAGCCACTCTACCAGTCAGCTCTTCTTTCCATATAGCAATACACTAGGAGCCACTGGGGGGAGCCACTTGGAAAAACCAGTAGATGTCACAAACCAGAGAATTAGATGACTTGCCACCCAGACCCTGGGCTTCAGTTCTTGTCTCTGTTTGTACATAGGCAACACCCACATTACCGTTCATTAGTTAAATGAATGCATGACTGACGCTATAACCAACAACATGGCCACGTGAATTAAAGAGAGGAGGAGATGGCTTTGCCGTAAGGCAGGCGTGGTTTATCAGCCAAAATGTCGCCAACCCACCAACCCCCTTTAAATCATTCCCTTTAGTTCCAAAGT
>NW_006922209.1:245950-254587 GCF_000298275.1 Orycteropus afer afer
CAAGCTGGCACATTATCTCCTGGGAAGTGGATAGTGGGTTCGAACCACCAACCTTTCAGTTAGCCTCCAAGCATTTAATCATTGTGCCCCCAGGGCTCCATAACTTACAATAGACAGTATGAACTGGTAGTTTTACCATGCCCCAGACAAGGCTGATACAGGGATACCTTGGTTCTATTCATCCTCCTCTTGCCTTCTGTGCCGGTTTGTCATTTGTCTTAATGTCACATATAGTTTAAACCTCACAATAAATTATTATGTAGAAACATCCAATATGCTTTTAGGTTCATCCTTGCATTTCTCATTTTCAGTGCTCTGTGTTCCTTTCTGTGTGTCTGTTCTCCTTGGGTGCCATTTCTCTCCTGCCTAGAGAAATCCCTCTAGTGTACCAGTTAGTGCAGGTCTGCGCATGCCATAGTTCCCCAGTTTTTGTTGTCTGATATTTTTCATTTCAACTTCACATTTGAAGAACATTTCACCAGGCATAGAATTCTAGGTGGATGTTACTGTATTTCAGCATTTTAAAGGTGTCATTCCATTGTCCTCTGGATTCCAAAGTCTGGTGGCAGTGTTACCTTTGTTCCTTTGAATGGGATGTATGCCACCCACCATCCCTCCCTCTCTCCCCCTGCTTTTTTAGATTTTTCTCTTTCTGTTTTTTCCCTTCCAGCAATTGGACTATGATGTACATATGTGTATGTGGTTTGTTGTTTTTTCTCCGGCTAGTAGTTCATAGAGCAATTTTAACCTAGCTGCATCTTACCTTTTATCAGCCAGCATTTTTTCAATTATTGTTTTTGCTGCCTTTTGTCTTGAAGAGAGAAAATGTTTTCTAGTTCTCCAATTACATGTGTGTTACATCTTTATTCTGTGCCATATGTCCCTGATGTTATTTCTAGTGTTTTCCACAGTTTTATTCTCTTCAAGGTTTAGTGTTGATCTTTTATGCTGACTCTCTTCCTTTCTACTTTTCTTCTCCTTTGATGCACCATCTTTTGAGAGGTCAATTTCAGTTACCATATTGTTCAGTTTTATAAGTTCCATTTGATTCTTTCTATTGGATGTCTATTCTCTGACTTGTTCTCTTCTTTCTGAATATAATAACTATATCTACCTAGCTACTGCCATCGAATTGATTTTGATTCATAACAATCCTGGTTGTTTCTAATATTCTGTCTGATACCACCACCATCTGGATCACTTCTGAGTGGTTTATTAATTTTTGTTAGTTTTTCAGACATGACTAGTATTTGTTTAATAGGCGTAGAATATGAAAAATGATAGAAATTCTAAAGTATTTTATCTTTCTCTAAAAAGGATTTAATTTTCTTCCTTAAGGCATCTAGATTAGGGGAAGTATACCTAGATTCATTCATGGATGAAAATAATTCAAGGATCAATCTCAGTGTTGTAAGACTGGTCTTTTCCCTGTGTGGCCTCAGTTCTCGGGCAGATCCATTTCCACAGCTGAAATCCTGAGTGGTTACCAGGCTCCCTTTTTGTTGGTGAACTCTGCACAGCACTTTGCCTTCCCAGTAAAAGGATGCAGAAATATCTTGTTAGCATTCTCACTTCTTAGCTTTCTGTTTTTCTGCTTCACTTCTGAACTGTTACCCTGTTCATCTTCGGAATCAGTAAGTACGTCGAGGAAGACAGTGTTGGAGAATTTTGGGTTCACTTTAGGCTACACATTTATTTACATAATCCTTCTCTGTCAAATCTTGGCTACCGTGTTATGTTTCATCTGTATTGATATTTTAATGTTGTTCTCACTTGGAAAGTTGATCGATATAAACTATGCAGTCATAACCAGAAGTGGAAAAAAATTGTAAATTTTATTGGCATTTTCAGAGAATAAACTGTTGGTTCCTTTGACCCTTTCTAAGGTAGGCATGGGAGCTCTGCTAGCATAGTGCCTAAGGCACTTGACTGCTAATCAGAAGGCTGGCGGTTCAAACCCACCAGCAACTCCTCAGAGGGAAGGTTGGGCAAACTACTTCTGTAACGATACTGCTTTGGAAACCCAAGGAGGGGTCACTATGAGTCGGGTCCGACTCTACGGTACGTAACAACAATAACAAATGTAGGCATATTTTCAACTTTATTTACTTCTGCTCTTATTCTTATACCTTACTTCTTTTGTTCTACTTTCGTTGAGTTGATTTGCTGTGCTTTTCCCAGTGATTAATGCTTGTGATTAATGCTTGGGCTATTATTTTTCAAACCTTCATATTTTCTAATATCTACAATTTCAAGGCTATAGATTGTCTTTAAAACATTGCTTGGAGCGATCAATCATTGGAGAACAGAAGGGCAGTGTTTCCACAGGGAGACAGCTGAAGGGTGGGAGTGCATGGGAAGGAAGGACACAGGGAAGAGGTAATTACAGGGAGGAAGTGGGAAAAGAGTTGTTACATTGTGGGCAATCACAGTCAATGTCATGAGACAAAACGTGTATGAACTGCTGTATGGAAGATGAATTTGCTCTGTAAACTTTCACCCAAATCAATAAAAATTAAAAACAAAACGTTGCTTTAGATTTTTTTCGTACAAGTTTTTGATCTTTTATCTCAAAACCTCTTCAGATTTTCATGTTAATTTCTTCTCTGACTTAAGAATTATTTGAAACATATCTCTTAATTAATATCTAACCACAGAGGGTTTTTTGAAATTATTTTTAATCATTGGCTTATGGTCTTATTACATAGAACATACGGTACATGACTTAAGTGTTTGGTACTTCTTTTATTTCCTAATATATGGCCAATATTTGTTAATATGTATGATAAAAATCTGCATTCAGTTGTTGGTGCATTGAACTGAATATTTCTGTTAGCTCTAATTTCTTACTTTTAATGGCACCATAAGCATTAAAACATGCTCAACTTATCAAAGTCTAAAATTAATCAACCTTTTGCACTCTTCTAAGGTAAAACAAAAGAACTTAGCAAACACTTCCAGTCCGTTGGCTCCTTTCCTCACTTGTATGTTAGCATTGTCTGGTACTTTAAACACTTTTATTTTTAATTTGAGTAGATGTTGGTATAACTACTGTTTTGCACACACACACAAAATACTCATTTTTATCTGTCCATGTATTTATCCCATTCTGTATTCTTCATTCCTTCTTTCATCTCAGTGTGCTATCATTTCTTTCTATTTTCAGCTTTTATTATTATTATTTTTTTTTTATTAGGATTTGGGTGAAGATTTACAGAGTAAATTCACTTTTCATACAGCAGTTCACATATACTTTGTCTCATGTCATTGACCAAAATTTACAATGCAGCAGCTCCCCTCCCACTTCCTCCCCATAGTTACCTCCTCCCAGTGTCCATCCCTTCATACTCTTCTGCACCCTGAGCTATCTCCCTGTGCATAAGCAGCCCTTCCTTCTCCCATGATTGTTCTCTCCAGGGCGTGTGTCTACTTGAGGTAAATGTTTAACTCACATGCCTGTACTTTGTTTGGCTGGAAACCACAGTTGTGGGTTCAATTCCAGACCTGAAGGGCAACTAGGGGCCATAGTCTCAGTGGTTACACCAGGCTCCATTGGACCAGCAAACCTGGTCCCCACCTTCTTTTTTTTTTTTTTTTTGCCTCCAAAAGATTTTGAGTTTTGTACCACATTGTTCTCCCTCTTTATGTAGGATCTCCTACATCCCTTCCAAGTGGATGACAGTGGTAGCTGGGCACCATCTAGTTCTTCTGGTCTCATAGTTGTATAGGTTGCAGATCGGATGGTGTACCAGTCGCTAGGACTGATTGTTTCCATTAATTTTGGTTTTCTTCTTTCTTCTTGACGAGGAGAGACCTGTTATTATTTCTTTAATTAAGTTCTGAAGGCAGAAAACTCCAATTTTGTATCTTTGAAAAATTCTTCCTTTCACCCTCACTCTTATATTTTCATGGGTAATGACAGGTCACCGGTTGGCAGTTATTTATTTATTTGTCTGCACATTAAAGGTAATATTCCATTATCATATGGTTTTTGTTGTTGCTCTTGAGAAGTTATCTGTCAGGTCAGTTGCTTCTTCTTTTTCCTTTTTTGTAATTTTCATAGGCTTTCTTTGTTTTTGCATTAGTGAAGGTGACTGAGAATGATTGTTGTAACAGTAATTCTCTGGGCATTCATGTGTTCCAAAAATAAGACCATTGACTGTCCCAGCAACTTTTCTAGTTTGCAAATTCTAACCAGTTTCATTCCAGACTACGCTTGTTGTTGTTAGTTGCTGTAGAATCAACAATTTTTTACAAGTCTTGTTGAACTTTTCTCTTTGTGAAGTCATACCTTTTGCATCCTTTTCCTCTAATTTCAGTGAGTATTTTGGAAAGAGCAGTGATAAATGCCTGACTTCAATCTTCCATGCTTTACCAGAAGTCCCCCCTATCAGAAGCTAACCCAGACCAAAACCATAACAGTATTCCACTCTTGATCTGATGTGCATCTAGGTTTAGAGCTGCTACCATACTGCTGTACCTCTATTTTTCTTTTAGTATATCACTCTCTATGTTTTATAATATTTGTATGTATAATTACTTCTTCTACTTATCTATGGATTCCTAAAGATAGGATTTTAATATACTTATTTTTCTATTAGGAGCTCTGGCAGCTTAGTGCCTGAGGCACTTGACTGCTAACCAGAAGGCTGGTGGTTCAAACCCACCAGCCCCTCCTCGGAAGGAAGATGGGGCAATCTACTTCCCTCGTGATACTGCCTTGGAAAGCCAAGGAGGGGTCACTATGAGTCGGGTCCGACTTGACGGCACATAACAACAACATTTTTCTATTCCACAATGCCTGGAATAATATCTAACGAATATTGTGAATTCAGTAAGTGTTTGTGAATAAACAACAATACATGTGTCTACAACAATATATTGGTAGTACTGATTGGATGCTAACATCTTTTTATAGAACCATTACTCCTAACAGTAGGGATGCAACATACTTACAACTAATAAGGTGGTAATAGCATGGCACTGACTATCTTGGTTAGCAAAGCCACAAAGGTAGTGTTGATCTAGTATGAAACCAAATGAGAGGAGAACGATTCCAGCTATTGCTCCCAGTGCACTAAGAGAATTCATCACTCGGCTCAGTTTCATCTGAAAGAGAACATGATGGAGTCACTAGGACTTGTACAGTAGACAAACAATGGGCTGAGAGACGGGAGCAGGACTTTAATCACAGCATCACCAACGCCATCAAGTACATGTGTGTTCTGGTGTGAGTTGCTTCACTTCTTTGGGCTTCAGGCTCCTTATCCACACAGAATAAGGATATCCAGGAAACTTTAACAACCTTTCTATTCCCTACATTCTATACCTGATATAGAATTGGTTGGTCTTTGGTGAAGATGGATGCACAAGGGACCAAAAAGGTGTCCTTGGGGGTATAGTAATAGTCATGTTGCATTGCGTTTTGATTCTCTGGTAAAAGTCTTGGCCTGTTCACACTGTTGTTTAAGACTTATGTTTAAATACTGAATTTCCTTGCATTTTGATTTCTTCCTAATACTACACATTTACGAGAATTACTCTTTGCTGAAATCAGTTATTGCCTTATTAATTCAAATCTCATCTCTGATTCTTTGAGAAAATACAAGTATTCTACTTATATCTATAAGTTAACATTTCCTATTCATTAGCACTATATTCTTTATATCTCAGTTCCAATTGCAGTTTAATTATGATGTCTACACAGTGCACATTTTATATGAGTTGATCTAATGTCTGTCAAAATTTCTGGCAAGGAGTTGGTTTTCATTGCTGTCAAGTTGTGTAGAATAGAACCACTCTATTGGGTTTTCAAAACTCTGACCTTTCAGAAGCAGATTGCCAGGCTTGTTGTCTGAGGACCCTCTGGGTGGGTTTGAACTGTGAACCTGTGGGCTAGTAGTCTAGCACTTAACTGTTTGTGCTACCCAGGGACTCTTGACAAGCAGTAGGCACTGAAGATACTCATGGAAAGAATGAATGGACTGATGATAACCAGAATGCTTGAGGTCCATTCTACCATTAATTGACTGGGAACTATGGACAAGTCATTTAACTCCTCTGTGCCTCAGTGCCTTGTTTTATAAAATAAGAACTGAACTAGATGACCTAGAAAAATCTCTTCTGTTTTCTTTTATAGAGAGATGAAGTCATGTTTTATGATTGTATGAAATAAGGGAAGCAAATACCATTGACTGATCCCAGTTCTAACTTGGAAATTTATAGAATGATAATGACCTCATGATATTCCAAATGTATTTTCAAGGTTAGGATGAATTATTTCAAAGTTAAAATGTTTTTAAGAAAGTGGAAATGTAACTCACCAGAGTTTTTGTGTTTTTTCTTTTCATTGCAATTAGGAAGGCTCCAGAATTAATGAACTGTTCAAAAGAATCAATATATTAAAGGATGTCATGTTTAGCTGATATTAAGGAGTTCTTACAAATATATCTCCCATTTTTTTTGCATCCTCTTTTTTTTTTTTTTGCATCCTCTCCTTCCAGTTCACACAACCCTCAGTTCAAAGAAGGGTGAGATACCTTACATGGCTATCCACAAGTGAATAGTGCACAAAACAATGGACCAGAAATTTGCTTTGTTCTTTAACTAATTTTGAACTTGAGGTTCCTCCCACCCCAATTTATTTTAAACTTTTTTAAAATTCTTATGACTTGGCTCTTCTTGCCTCTTTCTGTAGCTATTGTGACCTCAGCTTTGATATCATGATACACTGGTGTCAAATCAGCTTATGAACAGTGTGATAGGATTCCAACATTCCTATAAGAAACATCCCTCCTACCCATTAGCAATCAAATGCATTATCTTGAGTGGGAAAATACAGCACAGTTGCAGTTAATATGCTGGGAATTCTGAAAAATCCTGGGATTTTCACAGAGGTGAGTTATATTGGGTAGCATAACTGTCTATTGGAAACTTCAAATCTGATTACAGTGTACCTTTAGTGTAGTGCCCAAAGTACTTGACTGCTAACCAGAAGGCTGGTGGTTCAAACCCACCAGCCACTCCTCGGAAGGAAGGTTGGGCAATCTATTTCTGTCATGATAGTGCCTCAGAAACCCAAGGAGGGGTCGCTATGAGTCGGGTCCAACTCGACGGCAAATAACAACAACATGTGAAAAATACTGCTAGTCCCTCAGCCTGGAATATGCAGCCTCATTTCTCCAGCCTCATCCCTCCACCCTCAGTCCCTGTGCTGAACTCTTGCAGACTGTTTCTCCCATGGCATGCAACAAGATGTCTCCATCCTCACACCCAGCCATGCCTTATTCTCTTCCTCTGTAGGCATCCTCTCCTGATTAGCCACTCATCTGTCAAAACTTGGTTGAGCTGAGAAGGTCTCTGGAAAAGCTCTCTTCCATTTTGGTGGGGCCCTTACTAGAGAGGCTGCCTATGTATCCTCTGTTACCACTCATCACGCCCTGTGGGAATTGTTGGGTGCTCCACTCAAATGCTCATTCTCTGGCAATTAATTGATGTTTATTGAATGTTATTAAATATAATGAAATAAATGCCCCTGTGTAGCTCAAAGGTATATCTGAAAGACATTCCCCCTTCTCTATGTGTCCTAAGAGTAAAGTACTCCTTCCTCTTGGCTTACGTACATTCTCTATGCATTTCTGCCATGTCATGAATCATACCGCCTTGAAATTTCCTGTTTCCCTGCTTTTCTCACTTGCCCATTGAGAGCTCTTTGAAGGAAGGGTCTATGCATTATTAACTTTTGATCCTTGTTGCCTTGCTCCATGCATCTTGCTCAAAATTGATAGTAGTGACTCATTTGAGTGAATGAATGAATGAGCAAATGGACAACTTCAAGACCAGATGATGGTACATCACTAACTCCAATGAAACATGGGGAATAACTTCTATGAGGGCAGATTTCTTTCTTTCTTTGTCATTTTGTGCTTTTCGAAGCATATGACAAATACCCTGAACTGTCAACTGAATCTAGCTCATTTCATAACTAATAGTTCCTTAACATCCCCATCCCCAAGCTCCAACTTGCCATGGCTTTAGGTTGGACTCAATTGCCTATACTCACCAAAATAGAGCCCCAGAATGGATATCCTGAAATAAATATGAAGGGAAACCGTGGGTATGGTTCTACGTAGGTGAAAAGCATGATGATTCCAAAAGAAAAGTTCATCAGTCCAAACAGGATCTGGATAGCCTGTACATAAAGAAAAGGTCACGGTGAGGAAAAAGCCAAGAGATGGATTCACTTTCCTTTAGAAGATCTCCTTTTAGCTGAATGGATTTGATAATCTCCCTCTTCTGTTGAAAGGGGAAGGATAATAGAAGTCCCTTTATCATGGTCCCGGGTGTTTTCTTAATCCTCCTATCTAGTATTGGTGATCAAAAAAAAATGATCTAAATCAGTGTTCCCAAAAATATGTTTATAGACTGGCAACAACAACATCACCTGAGAATTAGTTAAAAAGTGCAAAATAGGAGCTCTGGTAGCGTAGTGCCTAAGGCACTTGACTGCTAATCAGAAGGCTGGCGGTTCAAACCTACTAGCCACTCCTCAGAAGGAAGATGGGGCAATCTACTTCCGTAGTGATACTGCCTCGGAAACCCAAGGAGGGGTCACTATGAGTCGGGTCCAACTCAACG
>NW_006922209.1:255522-257026 GCF_000298275.1 Orycteropus afer afer
CAGAGTGTCACCATTCTCACCATTTCCACCCCCCCTGGCCTGTTCCCAACCATCCAGTTTCCCTGTCTCTCCTTGCCTTCTCATCTTTGCTTTTGGGTAAATGTTGGCCATTTGGTCTAGTATAGCTGATTATTCAGAGGAGCACATTCTTCATGTGTGTTCCCATCTTTTCTATTTATTTCTTTTTTCCTCCCATGGCCACTGTACTGTCACACCAGGTAGCAGTGTGACAAATGCCAGGAAAGATTTTTGAGTATTACATAAAGTAATACATAAAATATAATGTAAGGTATCCAGGATACATAAAAAAATTACATAAACAATGGAAGATAGGTTCTTTGGAAGAATGTCCAAGAAGAATGTCTTTTACTCTCAATCTACCTTCTTGGTCTGAGTAAACTCATTTACTCCCATAGCAAATGCTACCTTTAACTATGTGAGTCCTAAATGATGTAATTTTTCTCAGTGACCCTCAATTCTAGCTCTTGTCAAACATTCCCAACCTAAATGTCCCACTAACAAGTTATATCCAACATAAAACAAAACAAAACAAAAACACAACTCTTCATTTCTTTTAAAGCTCATCTTATTTCTGCCTTCCTTATCTTTGGCTATAAATAATTTTTGGGGGGCTTGAAATCTGAATGTCATCTTCAGTTCCTCTAATGTCTCTCAACCTCCGACAATGACAAAGTACCAGCCCTCCTATTATTTCTATTTACAAAACTGAGGTATTTGTGTGTTTCTTTTCATTTTCACTGTTGTGGCCAGTGTCAACCCATTGTGACTCATCACGAGCCTATAACTCAAAACCAAACTCACTGCCATAGAGCTGATTCTGACTCATAGCAACCCCCATTAGGTTACCAAGGTGGTAAATCTTTATGGAAGTAGCGGCTGGTGGGTTTGAACTGGCAACCTTCTGGTTAGCAGTCAAATGCCTTAGGCACTGTACCACTAGAGCTCCTTATAGTGACCCTATAACTCAAAACTAAAACACTGCCATCAAGTCGGTTCCGACTCATAGCGACCCCTCCTTGGGTTTCCAAGGCAGTATCTCTACAGAGGTAGAATGCCCAGTCTTCCTTCTGAGGAGTGGCTAATGGGTTTGAACTTCCAGCCTTCTGGTTAACAGTCAAATGCCTTAGGCACTGTGGCACCAGAGTCCCTAGTGACCCTATAGGACAGAGTAAAATCATTACATACAGTTCCCAAAGCTGTAAATCTTGATAGAAGCCAACTGCTTCATCTTTCTCCTGCAGAGAACCTGGTGGGTTCCAATAGTCGACCTTCTGGTTAGCAGTTGAAAGCTTTAGCCACTGCACCACTGGAGCTCCTTTGTAGCCAAATGCAGGGGCACTTGCTTTGCACCCCCTAAATCTTTCCTGTATGTAGAGATTTATGTGGAGACATTCCTGGCTTTTCTCCATCTACAACTGATGAGTTTCAAAGAAGGATGTAGGCAATGAGAATTGCATCCCCTTCTCTTTCCTTCTTGAGAGTG
>NW_006922209.1:257466-258002 GCF_000298275.1 Orycteropus afer afer
GTCTCAAAAATCTGGAACTCATCAGATTCACTCAGAGAATACAGATTTGTAGCCTCTGTGCCCTCTCAAAATTGCAGATCAGGATGGGGTCTAGAGACTTGGCATATAGTTTTTCAAGCTCCTTTGTTCATTTTGGGAGTCCCTGAGTGGTGTAAAGAAGCCCTGGTGGCACAGTGGTTAAAGGCTAGAGGTTCCAACCCATTGGCT
The DNA here is from genome assembly GCF_000298275.1 of Orycteropus afer afer. Taxonomy (NCBI): domain Eukaryota; kingdom Metazoa; phylum Chordata; class Mammalia; order Tubulidentata; family Orycteropodidae; genus Orycteropus; species Orycteropus afer. The sequence goes on from NW_006922209.1 coordinate 257,674, forward strand.
GCTTTGCAGGAGAAAGATGAGGTAGTCTGCTTCCACAAAGATGAACAGACTTGGAAACCCTCCGGGACAGTTCTACTCTGTTCTGCAGGGTCACTATGAGTTGGAATTGACTTGACAGCAGTGGGCTTGGTTTGGAGTGGTGCAAATGGTTACTACCCCTGGTGGCTAATTGAAAGGTTAGCAGTTCTGTTTTCCCGGGGGTGCCTTGGAAGAAAGACTGCATGGTCTACTTCCAAAAAATCAGTCATTGAAAACTCTATGGAATATTCATAATAGCCACACAATGGAAACAACCTAAATGCCCATCAACAGATGAATGGATAAACAAA
>NW_006922209.1:259537-260150 GCF_000298275.1 Orycteropus afer afer
ATGTTTTTCCATATCCTGTTTCCTCCTCAGTATAGTACACACTGACATAAGTCTTACTTACCCCAAAGATTTTCAGTTTCGAAGCAAGTATTTTTGACAAGAGATTTCTAGGCACATAGGGTGTGAGTACTGGGCCCGTTTGCTGCAGTTTGGGAACAGCAATTTCTGGAGGAAACACCAGGAGCACAGGACTGTGTGTAGTGTTTGAATCCATGATGGTGCAGTTGGTATTTTGAACTGACAGAAAATTATTTGGTTGGTATTTCGGTCTACACCATGTTCTTCTCCTGTGCCAAGACTGCTTGGAGCACCGGCATTGCTGTGCTTTGTCTTGGAATTATAGAACCGTAGTGTCACAGAGTCATGGAATGTAAGGATGGGCCAAGATCCCAAGAAGGTTAGAGGGTTGAAGGCTCAGGTCTGGAAGGCTGAGTCCTGATCAATAATCCTGCTTCAACAAGAAACTCCCTGTGTTACCTTGGGCAAGTCACATCACTCTTTCTTGGTTTCAGCTTCCCCACATGTATGATGACCAGGTTGGACTAAGCGACCTGTGAAGACATTTTATTTCCAAAATGAATGAGTATATGTGAAGATTTATTTAGCTTTTTTT
>NW_006922209.1:265661-268013 GCF_000298275.1 Orycteropus afer afer
ACTCTGGGCGGGCCTGAGTTGCCTCTCCTCACCTAATCCCTTCGGCTGACTGCTCTTTTCTCTGGCTTCCTGGCTTTTAAACCCCTTTTTTATGAATAGTCTGCTCTTTTTCTAAATCAAAAGTGAGTAGATTTAAGACACCGTACACTCATAAAACCTCAACAACATAACAAAGAAAACCCTATTCCCAAATGGGGTTGTACTAGCAAGTATAGGGTTAGGATTTACATTACATATTTTGGGGAGGACACAATTCAATCCATAACTGTCCATGCTTGGTCCAGCTCAACTGTTCTCTTCCAGGTTCTTTGATGCATCTTTGGTCAACTGGTGAGTGGCTAGGCTGAGTGATTTAGGATGGCCTCAGTCCCATAGCCAGCAATTGACTACTTCAGTTGCATGTGTGGCAAGATAAGCTACTGTATTAAGTGGAAAATTGACACTAAATAGATTGAATTATTAATTTGTTTTGTCCTCCCTTTATCCCTGGGTGGAGCAAATAGTTCAGTGTTTTCTTACTAACAAAAAAGGTTCGTGATTTGAACCCACTCAGGCCCCTGAAAAGAAAGGCCTGGCAAGCTGCTTCTGAAAGGTCACGGCCATGGAAACCCTGTGGAGTGCAGTTCTACTTTGAAATACCTGGGGCTGCCATGTGTTGAAATTGATTCTCTGGCAACTGGTACTGTACTAGTGCCACCCATTAGGGGTGTGTTAGGAAGAATTATGGCTCCAAAGATCATCCCATGCCCTAATCCCCAGAACAGTGAGGATGAGATATTACAGTCATGAATATGTCACTTCACATGGCAAAAGGGACCTTGCAACATACTCAAGTTTACTAATCAATTGACTCTGAAGTATGGAGATTATCCTGGATTATTTGGTGGGCCCAATGTAATGATCATGTATTGTACTGGGCAAATTGGCTGCAAAAGACCTCTTTAAAGTGTTGAAGAGCAAAGATGTCTCTTCTAAGACTAAGGTGCACCTAACTCAAGCCATGGTGTTTTCAGTCACCTCATATGCATGTGAAGGCTGGACCATGAATAAGGAAAACCGAAGAAGAGTTCATACTTTTGAGTTGTGGTATTGGTGAAGAATATTGAGCATCATGTACTTCCAGATGAACTAACAAATCTGTCTTGCAAGAAGCACAGCCAGAATGCTCCTTGGAAGTGAGAATGGCAAGACTTTCACCTACTGCTCTGGTGGTGAGGTGCCTAAGGCATTTGACTGCTAACCAGAAGGCTGCTGGTTCAAACCCACCAGTCACTCCTTGGAAGGAAGACTGGGCAATCTATTTCCGTAGAGATACCGCCTCAGAAACCCAAGGAGGTGTCTCTATGGGTCAGAAATGACTCATTGGTAGTGAATTTGGTTTTTTGGACTGTGGTCATGTTGTCAGAAGGGACCATTCCCTGGAGAAGGATATCATGCTTGGTAAAATGGAGGTTCTGTGAAAAAGGCGAAGGCCCTCAACAGGATGGAATGACACAGTAGCTGCAGAAATAGGCTCAAGTATAGCAATGGTTGTGAGGCTGGTGCAAAACCGGGCAGTGTTTCATTCTGTTGTGCACAGGGTCACTATGGGTCAGAGCAGACTCAACAGCATCTAACAACAACAACTTGTAATGATAAAAACCAATAAACCAAACTTACTGTCAGCAAGTTGATTCCAACTCATAGTGACCCCCATTGGATTTCCAAGGCTGTAAATGCTTATGGAAGCAGGCTGCCCATCTTTCTTCTGGTGGGTTCAAACCATTGATCTTTTGGTTAGCAATCATATGCCTTAACCACTACACCACCAGAGTTCCTTAATGTTATCATAGGACTCCTTAGAACCAGAAGCAAGAAGAGGGAGTCAGATATTTGAAGCTTGAGAAGGACTTGACGTGGCATTGTTGGTTTGAAGATGGAGGGAGCCATATGAGAAGAAATGTAGGTGGCTTATAGGAGTAGAGAACAATCCCCAGCTGACAGTCTGTAAGGAAAAAGGGACATCAGACCTAAAGTTTTAAGGGATTGGATTCTTCCAACAATGAATGAGATTGGAAAAGAATATCCAATCCCAGAACCATAGCCACAGCTGATACTGCTGGTAGAGCAAGGTTCTGAGTTGAGAACCTAACCATTCTGTGCTGGACTGCTGACCTATAGAAACTGTGAGATAATAAACTTGTGTATTGTTGGTTTGTTTGTTTTCCAGCAATTACTATTATTTTATTTTGATTTGGGTGAAGATTTACAGAGCAAATTCACTTTTCATACAGCAGTTCACATATACTTTGTCTCATGTCATTGACCACAGTTTACCACAATGCAACAGCTCCCCTCCCACTTCCTCCCCAT
>NW_006922209.1:268298-286737 GCF_000298275.1 Orycteropus afer afer
CCCTCTCTATGCAGGATCTCCTACATCCCTTCCAGGTGGATGACAGTGGTAGCTGGGCACCATCTAGTTCTTCTGGTCTCATAGTTGTATAGGTGTTTTCCAGCAATTACCTTTAATGGATTTCTTGATTGTGGTTTGGATGAATGTTTACAGAATATATTAGTTTTCCATTCAATAATTTATACACATCTTGTTTCTTGACATTGGTTGCAATCCCTTGAATGTAACAACACTCTTCCCCCTTCCTCCATTCCCCATTTCCATTGATCTTCTTTCCTGTCCCTTCCTGTCTTCTGAGCTTTGTTTTTGGGACAAATGCTGCCCTTTTGGTCTCATATGGTTGATTGTACATTCCTTCCTGGTGTTATTATTAACTTTATAGGCTTGTTTATTGTTTGGCTGAAAGTTGACCCCAAGGGGTGGGTTCAGTTCCAGACTTGAAGGGTGTTTGAGGGCCACAGACTCAGGTATTCCACTGGTCCCTATCGAACTAGTAAGTCTGGTCTTTTGTGAAATGGTTTGAATCTTAGTCTATATCCCTCCTCCCCACCAATTCAGGCCTTTCTCTTGTGCCTCTGATCAGAGTGGTAGGTAGTGGTAGCCAGACACCATCTAGTTCTGGTTTCAGGCTAATGGAGGCTGTGGTTCATGTGGTCCATTATCCTTTAAATGGATTATTTCCCTGAGTCTTTGATTTTCTTCACTCTTTGCTCCAGATGAGGAGAAATCAACAGTTGCATCTTAGATGGCCACTTACAAGCTTTTCACACCCCAATTTGTGTTGTTTTAAGCAGTTGCTTTTGTGGTAATTTGCTTCACAGCAATAGATAACTAATACAAGGGAATAAAGCAAAAGTTGACATTTTTTTGCCTTAGTGACTTTACCACTCAGAGCGGGCTAACTTCTGTGACTAAGAAGTCCATGCTTTCCTTGGCTCCACACCATAGTAGTTCATTTCTCTCTTAGATCACAGTCCAGCTGAATGCAGCAATGGGTAATCTATGCAGTGCCTTATGAATCAGACTTCTTTCATCTAGGGACTCAGCATCTTCTGGGTTCTGCAGTCCCTGAATGTGGCCAGTGTACAAGGGAAGAGAGGCTGTGGGTGAGGAATGCAGGAGATGTTGTAGGTCAAACCTGGAGGTGGTAAGCATCACTTCACCAGTGTTCCATTGGTGATAGTCACCTTCTCGTCTGAAAAAACCAAACCATCACAGCCAGCTACAGAGGGACCAAGGAGTTGAACCTGTGGGCTTGGGACCATGGCCACAGGGGACATCAAGCTCAATTGGCATAACATACTACACAAAACATTGTTCTACCTCCTACTTTGGCAAATAGAGACTGGGATCTTAAAAGCTTGCAAGCAGCCATCTAGATGCAATGATGGGTCTCTCCTCATCCAGAGCAAAGATGAAGAAAACCAAAGATTCATGAAACGATTAGTCCTAGTGACTGGTACACCATGCAATCCGCAGCCTATACAACTATGAGACCAAAAGAACTAGATGGTGCCCGGCTACCATTGTCAACCCCTCGAAGGGAGATCTTTGTAGGAGATACTGGATAGACAGGGAGAACAATGTAGAACAAAACTCAAAATCATTTTGGGGACAAAAAAAAAAGATGGGGGGACCAGGTTTGCTGATCTGATAGAGCCTGGTGGAACCACTGAGACTATGGCCCCTAGCTGCCCTTCAGGTCTGGAAGTGAACCCACACCACTGGCTTCCAGCCAAACACAAGAAAGGCATATGAGTTGAACATTTACCTGAGGTAGATACACACCTTGGAGAGAACAACCATGGGAGAAATAAGGGCTGCTTATGCACAGGGAGAGGTCTCAGGGGGCAGGACTGCATGGAGGTAACTATTGGGAGGAAGTGGGAAGGGAGCTGTTGCATTTGTGGTAAATTGTAGTCAATGTCATGAGGCAAAGTGTATGTGAACTGCTGTATGGAAAGTGAATTTGCTTTGTAAATTTTTACCCACATCACAATTAAAAAAAAAAAAAAAAAAGAAAGGAAGAAACAAATACACTGCCATAAACTCAATTCCAACTCATGGTGACCCTATAGAACAGAGTTGTTGTTGTTTGCCATCGATTCGGCCCCGACTCATAGCGACCCCTCCTTGGGTTTCCGAGGCAGTATCACTACGGAAGTAGGAATGCCCAACCTTCCTTCCGAGGAGTGGCTGGTGGGTTTGAACCGCCAGCCTTCTGGTTAGCAGTCAAGTGCCTTAGCCACTATGCTACCAGAGCTCCTATAGAACAGAGTAGAACTGCCCCATATGGTTTCCAAGGTTGTAAATCTTTATGGAAGCCTTATCTTTTTCCCATGGAGTGGCTGGTGGGTTTGAACCACGACCTTTTGGTTAGGAGCAGAATGCTTTAACCATTGCGCCAACAGGGTTCCTCTCTTTCTCAGCTACTTACATGCAAAACCAAAATCAACCAAATCTGTTGCCATTTTTTTGGTTCCTACTCATGGTGATCCTGTGTATTACAGAGTAGAACTTACTCCATAGGGTTTTCTGTAATCTTTTGGAAACATATAATCAGGCCTTTCTTCCATGGTGTCTCTGGGTGGGTTTGAACCACCAGCCTTTAGATTAGTAGTCAATAGCAAACTGTTTCCACCACCCAGCGACCTACACTTAAATGCAAGGGGGCTGGGAAAGTTTAATCAAGGTGCAAGATATTTAATTTAGTAAATCTAGCCAAGGAGAAAGAATGCTGTGACTGTCCAGCTCATTTGTGCCCCAGGGACTTGGGAGCTATAGGTATAAGGTAGTTGTAGTTGATAGTTGTTCTGAGATGCCATTAGGTTGATTCTGATTCATAACAACCCATGTGCAATAGCACGGAACACTGCCTGGTCCTGCACCATCCTCACTATCAGTGCCATGTGTGAGTCCATTGTTGGCAGCCACTGTGGATAAGGTAGTGGATCTGGAAATCAACTGTTCCCGGTTTCATAAAACAAGCCCGACAGATTTTAGGGGTGGGCATACTATGTTCGGCCTAAGGAGGTTCATGTTCATTAGTTTTCAGCTTGCCTTTAAGTTACAAATGCTCTGGTTCCCCACAGCCCTATGCACCTGTTCACATGTTGTTGTTGTTGTGTGCCATCGAATCAGTTCTGAGTCATAGTGACCCTATAGGACAATGTAGAGCTGCCCCACAGGGTTTCCAAGAGAGTAATCTTTACAGGAGCAGATCACCAAATCTTTTCTCCATGGAGCCCCTGGGGTTCGAACCACCAGCATTTGGTTAGTAGCCAAGGGTTTAACCATTGTGCCACCAGGGTTCCTTCAGTTCATTAACTTCCTCTTGTTGTTGTTGTTATGTGCTGTCGAGTCGGACCTGACTCATAGCGACCCCTCCTTGGGCTTCTGAGGCAGTATCAAGATTGCCCCATCTTCCTTCCGAGGAGTGGCTAGTGGGTTTGAACTGCCAGCCTTCTGATTAGCAGTCAAGTGCCTTAGGCACTACACTACCAGAGCTCTCAACTTTCTCTTAGTGGTTCCAAAACATATTTGATGAGGTCTAACCTCATTAAAGGACCAGTATTTGGTGTCTCAGAAAAGGGAGGTAAGAGAGATGGTGCCTTTGAAAAAGTGGATTCTTGGATACTGGGAAAGTTGTGATGGATCCTGGGGGCAGTGGGAGCTTCTGACTTGCTCCCTAGCAGCCCCTATTCCTGAGGGATGGGAAGAAAGCAGGGGCTATGGTTTCTTGCATTTTCACTTTTAAGTCTAGACTCCAGGCACTAGATTCTTGCAATTTTGAGAAAATTCCTGTCCCAAATGTGGGCACAAGTTCGGCAAGAAGCAGTAAGTTCACAGGGCACATAGAGGCCCCGTGAACTGGGACAGTATGTTTCTCAGTGGTTACTGGTGTGGGCTGATGATAGGGATCAGCTTCTCCCTTAGGACTAATTAAGACCCCAAGACCTTTGTGCATGTATGTATGTTAGTATGTGTATGTGTGTTAGTTGGACATGAGGCTGGAGTGGCCAATAATGACTGAATAGGTTGGACTCTCAAAAAGAGATTTTGATGAAAAGATTTTAATATATATTTCTTGAACACCTGCATTAATGGACTGAACATTCAATCCGTTATACCTGTTAAACCATTCAAACATGTCCTGATCCAGCTGAAGCAACGGGTGGGTATTATTAATATTTTTTAAGGCAAGTTGAAGTGAATCCCTTCAGGAACTAGAGGCCAAATTAGGTAGTGATCCTACCAAGGTAGAGGAACTTGGGCAAACTCAGGAAGCTGATTCTTACTATATGGGCAAAGGCAGCAAAGACCATTTGACTCGTCTCTCCAGCTTCTTTATTCTACGACCCATAACGACTCAGCTCACCTCAAGGTAGAGAGCCCAGGATCCCATTTACATTTTCAGAATGACTTACTTAATACCTAGTAGAAGCAAGTCTTTGTGCTTAATTCTGTAGAAAACACTGTATGTCAAGAGTCTGGGGTTATTTCCAAATAGGTGAGAGAATTATGAAAGTAGGATTTCTAAAGGGAGGGAAGTTGGGGAGAGACACCTGGGAAAGATCTGTATTTAGAAAGAGGAAAAGGAATTTTTGAAACAAGCAGAGAAAACAGAGAAGCCAATGAGAGTGATGAAGATTGCACAGGAAGGGATGGCCAAAAACTTCAACTGTATCATAGAGATCAAGGAGAAGGAAGATTGGAAAAAAGTGATTAGGCTTGGAGGGTAGAAGGTAACTGAGAGCTTTTAACACAAATTCCTTTGATCTCTGAGAGTGAAATTAGGTGTCATAAAGTTTGAAAAATTAGAGGCACTGAGTACAGAGATATGGAAGAGACTAGAGTTTCACTGAACACATTACTTTTGTCATTCTTTCTGACTGACCATTGCATCTCCACCCTTCCCTGTCTCCAAAACCCAAACCCAACCCTACTGCTATCAAGTCTATTCCGACTCCTGGAGCAACCCATGTGTTACAGAATAGAACTTCTCCATAGGGTTTTGTTGGCTGTAATCTTTATGGAAGCAGATCACCAGGCCTTTCTTCTGCAGTGCCACTGGGTGGGTTTGAACCGCCAACCTTTAGGTTAATAGTTGAGCGCAAACTATTTGTACCACGCAGGGACCTCTAGGTCTGTTTTATTCTCCCTCCACCCACCTCATTAATTGACACAAACTTACTGTGTACATCCTCAACACCTCAATTTGTGGGGGGGAGGGGGAGGAGCAAATGGGAGGCCTGGAAACAACAAACCGGGCACTAGTGAGAGTGATTTTTATTCCTTGCTGACTCTTTTGATTCTTGAGCGCTCAGAAAGCCTGCATAGAAGACTTCTTCCCAGTTGACCTACTGAATGAACCCCTATAATATACAAAAGAGGAGGCAAAGAATGTTAGCACCATAGAAAAATTGGTCCATTAAGTATTAAATTGTAAAATGAATTGGCGATCATAAACTAAAACACTAACTTTAGTAATGTGAAGAGTTTAAGTGTGACTTATGCTGCCACCCCCAGAAAGTTCTGATATAGTGTTAATAGTTGGTTTGTTGTCATTTTATTTTAATTAAGGACAAATCTTTTGAGTGTTCTGCATGCCCTTTGTTTGCTGGTGAGTGAATAAGGTAGCAACCACACTTGAGAACATAGACTGGAGGAAACGATACTGTTTTTCCTTAATTGGTTCCATTACTGGGGCCAGTGTGGTATTTGGGTGTATTCTGCATGTTAGTCAGAGTCTTCTGATCGCTGATCTTTTAGGTAACATGAAGTAGTAGCTAAATCCAGATCTTCCTTGTATGAAGTTGAACATAATGAAGCATTTATTTCCACGTTTTGTTCTGAACTTAAATTGGGTAAGTAAGTGAAATATGGATCTTGTTCTGAGTGTTGGCCACAGGACGGAGGAAAATTTGACCTCATATTTTCTGATTGCAAGTCCTTTGATGGTTGGCCTCCAAATTTCGTGTACCCTGGTGTGATGTCTCTTATCTGTGTCCTGTCTACTTGCAGATCTTTTTGTGTCACTCTGGACTGAAGGTCTTGTTGGAGCTTGTCTGGACACTGACTGTCTCGAGTTGGACCTTCTTGTAATTGCTGACCCAGGTTATGTCGGGCGATGGCGTGCTGGGTTTGGGCTTCTTGGTATAAAGCTCTCTGCCTTAGGGCTTCTTTCTCTAGCAGATTTTGGGATTGCCAGTTTAAGGAATTCTGCGTCTCAAATCTCCATTCTTGGGCTTTCCAGTCTTTGTTTCTCCAACTTTGAGTCATCCAGTCTTGGGGTGGCTGCCAGATATACTGCCAGCCTTGGGCTTTCCAGTATGAAGACTGCATTTCAGGGTGTTGCCTGTCTTGAGATTCAGGGATTTGTAATTTCCAGTCTTTGCATAGATCTTTTGGAGCTTTCTTCTCTTGAGCTTTCTGTCCTTTGGCTTGGGACTCTTCAGGCTTTTCCTTTGGGGGCTGTTGCTCATCAGCCTGCTGACATTTCTCTGGAAGCTCTGGGGGCTGCTGATCTTCACCTTGCCCAGTTGGGAACTCTTGCTTCGGGGATTGCTCCTCGAGGGTCTGTTGGTCTTCAGCTTGTTGCTCTGGAGGCTGTTGCATTGTCATCTGCTTATTGCCAACTTGCCGACTTGAGGATTGTTTCCTTGGGGATTGCAAACTTTTACTTTGCTCATCTAGGGATCTCCTCTTTGGGAATAGCCAATCTCTTATTTGCTGGTCTACAGATTTTCGCCTTGGCGATTCCTGGCCTTGACTTTCCTGATCTAGGGATTTACGCTTTGGGGGTTTCTGGTGTGGGCTTTGCTGGTCTAGGGATCTCCTCTTTGGGGATTGCCAACCTTTGCTTCTTTCTACTAGGGAATGTCGCTTTAAAGACTTCTTGCCGTGGAGTTCCTTCTCAGAGTTCCATTCTTGAGTCAATAACAAGACTTCTGATCTAATATCTTGATATAATAAATCTTTAAATTGCTGATCTGGGGACTGTGCAGCATGGGATGTTGGGACTTGCTCTGAAAGCTCCTGGGATGGTGTATCTTGGGATGATGTATCTTTGGATAGCGTGTCTTGGGATGGTGTATCTTGGGATGACGTGTCTCTGGGTGGTGTGGTTTGGAGTGGTATGACTTGGGATGGGAAATCTTCAGATGATATGTCTTGGACTGGCATGTATTCAGATGCCAGGACATGGGACTCTACGACATGAGATGTTGGGCCTTCATATAGCTGGGCTTGGGACAGCGTGTCATGGAAAAATGAAACTTGTGATGTGGGAACAAGGGGTCCTTCAGTTACTTGGGATTGGGCTTCATAGACTCGAGTTGTCAGAGAATGGAGTGGCAAGTCTTGAAAAAACAAAGCTTGTGACATAGAGGCAATGGGCCCTTGAATTTTTAGCATTTGAGATCCTGGGACTCGAGAGTGCAAAGCATAGGCTGCAGAATCTTGAAAAAGCAAAACTTGGGTTGTGGGAACAAGGGGCCCTTCAATCACCAGTGCTTGAGGTTCTTGGATTCTAGATGGCAGGGCATAGGATGGCAAGTCTTGGAAAAACAAAACTTGCATTGTGGGGACAAGGGGCGCCTCAACTACCTGGGCTTGGGATTCTTGGACTCGAGTGGATAGGGATTGGGATGGTATATCTTGGACAAACAAAACTTGTGATGTAGGGACAAGAGGCCCTTTAATTTTCAGGGCTTGAGATTCTATGAATCGACATGGCAGGGCATAAGATGGCAAGTCTTGGGTTTTGTGGAAATCAGATTTTACAGAATGGGATGAAAAAACTTGGAGTGGGAAAGTTTGGGCCTGGAGCAATTGGATTTGCATTTTGGGGGGTTGTAGGTCTTCAGATTCCACATGTTCAACTGTATGGCCTGGTTGAATGCATGTAATGTTTCCTGAGGACTTTTTCTCTAATATGGGAGGCAGAGGTCTCAGCTCAGTATCTTCATCTGGCACAGGTGCAGAAGGTGTATAGTCAACTTTCCTTTCTGGCTGTGCCTTGGGTTGGACTCTTAATTTGAAGAAAGCATAGCCTCCGAAGAAAAAGGTGTGTGTGTTTGTTGTTGTATCACCATTGGAAGATTCTTCTTGAAGCTCAAATTGAAATTGGGCATTTGGTTCTGGAGCAGGCAGTTCGTTATTTGGAGTAACATCCGAAGGCAAGAAAAACACAATCTATAAAACCGAGCAGGAGGGGGAGGAAATATTAATATGACAAAATAATCTTTTCTTCTTGTATTCCTAAATTATTTTTCATCCCTGCCTCAAGGCAACCAAAAAAAAAAAAACCCAAACTCACTGCTGTCGAGTCGATTCGACTCAGAGACCCCCTCCTTGGGTTTCCAAAAATAACATCTAGATTAAGAGACAGAAAATAAATATCACTTCTGCCCTTACCACCAACTCATTGGTTTACATTGGTTTTGTTTTGGAAAAATTATAACCACTCATCCTCTGAAATATTCTTTAGAGGAATTTAAATATGATTATCTGAAATATTCCTTCCACACTTAATATTATACAACTTCTAAGACAATTTAAGGGAGCTCTGGTAGCATAGTGCCTAAGGCATTTTGCTGCTAACCAGAAGGCTGGTGTTCAAACCCACCAGCCACTCCTCGGAAGGAAGGTTGGACAATCTACTTCTGTAGTGGTACTGCCTTGGAAACCCAAGGAGGGGTTGTTATGAGTCGGGTCTGACTCGACAGCACATAACAACAACAAGACATTTTTTAAAGTATCCACTCAATAATTCATACATTTAGTGTTAATCTATAATTATTTATTCGTCACCTACCAGATAAGCTAGGAGCTGAGTATCAAAGATAATTAGATGCATGTCTTGCTGTTACAGTCTTCACATTTATGGGTGGACCAACATATAGACAACAACAAATGCTTTTTAGTAATCGATACTAAGTCTTTTATGGGAACATAGATGGTGACATAATTCTCAGAGCCAGGAAATACTTCACAGATATGGTGACATTTGACCTAAGTCTTGATGAATGACTAGGTGTTCTTCAGGGAGGAAAGGGTAACATGAAGTAAGATAGGAGTCAAAATTCAGGCAGGGCAACCAGCGGAAGCAGTGAGTGCAAAAGCAAGTTTGTGGTACAACAGGATGTGATGGCAAATGGTAAGTAAATATTGTTAGATGGTTTGCTAGGCTAGGAAAATCAGGCTTTCCCTTACTGAAAAAGAGTGTTTTAAACAGCTAAATGACAGCATCAGGAACTACCTTTAGTTGATGCCCCCAATTGTCCTCTCCTTATTTATAGCCCAACCTGCTAATTTTTTTTCAGCCTGTGCATTGATGGGGTCATTTATAGAATCACAATAGACTACCTGCTCCATTTGATTAGGAGTCTGAGTGATTAAGTGACTTAATTATGATTACCTACGAGTTCTGATGGTGCAGTGGTTAAAGCATTCAACTGCTAACCAAAAGGTCCACAGTTAGAACACACCAGCCACTCCATGAGAGAAAGATGTGGCAGTCTGTTTCCATAAAGATTTACAGCCTTCGAAATCTTATGGGGTAGTTCTACTCTGTCCTATAAGGTTGCTGTGAGTTGGAATCGACTTGATGGCAGTGGGGTTCAGTTTTTAGTTTAATTGCTTGGAATATCTTCACAACTGGACCAATAAATAACATCAAGGTAAACAGAAAAAATTGAAGTTATCAAGGATTTCCTTCTTCTTGGATCAACAATCAATGCCCATGGAAGTAAATAATCCCACAGCATCCATTCATGGCATAATGCACACAAGTAGAGATTTATATGTTGGGGATATAACCCTTACAGTACACCAGTTTCTTTCTGAGTAAAAATTATAATGCTCCATTGTGCTCCTGGGTCATGTTTAATTAGGATAGAATTTTGTCCCTAATACTGGTTTCTAGTTTTCCTTAGTAACTCTTCATAAAAGTCTGCAATTCTGGAATTTATCTCAGAACACATCAGAAGCTCTTGAGGCCAACTTCAATGATGTATTGCATTGCTGCAAAAGGCTTATGAAGGGTTAAAAAGCAAAGATATAATTTTGATGACTAAAATGTGCATGACCCAAGCCTATCACCTCATGTATATGCAAAAGCTGGACAATGAAAAAGAGACATGGAATAATTAATGCATTTAGATTGTGGTGTTGATGAAGAATATTAAACGTACTATGGACTGCCAGAAAAATGGACAAACCAGTCTTAAAAGAAATACAACCAGCATGCCCCTTAGAAGCAAGGATGGTGAGACTTGTTGTCATCAGGAGGGACCACGGTACCATGGCAATGGGAGAAAGCATTGCAGTTTCAACAAATAGTGCTGGAACAACTGGATATGTTAATGGGGAGTGGTAAGAACTTTTAACTCTCTCTCACACTATACACAAAAATTAACTCCAAATATATTGTAGGCTAAACATAAAAGCTAAGAATGAGAAGCTACCAGTAAAACATACAGCTGAAAATTTTTATGATCTTGGAAGAGAAAAAGTTTTGTTAGAATACAAAATTGCACTTCATCGAAATTGGACAACTCTGCTCTTTGAAAGACATTATTAAGAAAATGAAAAGGCACACCACAGACCAGAAAAATAATAGCAATTCTTAGATCTGAAAAAGGGCTTATATTAAGAATCAACTAGACTCTCACAATTCAGTAATGAGAAGATAAACAATCCAATGAAAATTGGCTAAAGATCTGAATGGACACATCTCACAAAAAAATGTACATATGGGCAATAAATACATAGAAATATTCTCATCTTTGTTAGTCATAAGGAAAATCCAAAGTGAAACAGAATGAGATACTACTACCTACTCACCAGCTCACTAGAATGACTGAATTATTAATGCAATGACAAAACAAAATACTGATGACAATATGGAGCAACTGCAACTCTCACATATTGCTGATGAGAATGCAAAATGGCACAACACTTTGGATAACTGTTTGGTATTTTCTTACAAAGTTAAACATACACTTGCCATGTTGTTGTTGTTGTGAGATGCTGTCGAGTTGGCTCCGACTCATAGCAACCCTATGCACAACAGAACGAGACACTGCCTGGTCCTGTGCCAGCCTCACAATCCTTGCTATATCTGAGCCTATCATTACAGTCACTGTGTCAATCCATCTCATTGAGGGCCTTCCCCTTTTTTGCTGATCCACCACCTTACCAAGCATGATACCCTTCTCCAGGGAATGGTCCCTTCTGACAACATGACCAAAGTAGGTGAGACAAAGTCTGGCCATTCTCCCCTCTAAGGAGCATTCCAGCTGGACTTCTTCCAGGACGGATCTGTTAGTTCTTCTGGCAGTCCATGGTACTTCCAGTATTCTTTGCCAACACCACAACTCAAAAGCATCAACTCTTCTTCATTCTTCCTTATCCATTGTCCAGCTTTCACAGGCCTATGAGGAGACTGAAACACCATGGCATGGGTTAGTTACACCTTAGTCTTCAAAGAGACGTCTTTGCTCTTCAGCGCTTTAAAGAGGTCTTTTGCAGCAGATTTGCCCAGTGCAATGCGTCATGTGATTTCTTGACTGCTGCTTCCATTGGTGTTGATTGTAGAACCAAGTAATATGAAATCTTTGACAACTTCAATCTTTTCTCCATTTATCATGTTGCTGGTTATCAGTCCAGTTGTGAGGACTTGGTTTTCTTTATGTTAAGATGTAACCCATACTGCAGACTGGTGTCTTTAATTTTCATCAATAAATGCTTCAAGTCATCTTCACTTTCAGCAAGCAAAGTTGTGTTGTCTGCATATTGCAGGTTATTAATGAGTCTTCCTCCAATCCTTCCTCCATTCTCTTCTTCATATAGTCCAGTTTCTTGGATTATTTGCTCAGTATAGATTGAATAACTATAGTGAGAGGATACAATCCTGACACACTCCTTTCTTGATTTTAAACCATGAAGTATCCCCTTGTTCCATTCGAATGACAGCCTTCTGGTCTATGTACAGGTTCCTCATGAGCACAATTAAGTGTTCTGGAATTCCCATTCTTTTCAATGTTATCCATAATTTGTTATGATCCACAAAACCAAATACCTTTGCATAGTCAATAAAACACGAATAAACATCTTTCTAGTATTCTTTGCTTTCAGCCAAGATCCATCTGAATCCAGCTTGCATTTCTGGAAGTTCTCTGTCAATATACTGTTGCATAAGGTATTCACTGGCCAATTCTTTGAGAAGTGGATGGCCCCTTCCTTTTTCCAAGTCTTTCTTAAGTCTGGAAGCTCCACTAAAACCTGTCCACCATGGGCAATCCTGCTGGTATTTGAAATACTGGTGTCATAGCCTCCAGCCTCACAACACGCAAGCCACCACAGTACAACAAACTGACAGGCAAGTGGTGTACAGTTACCATATGACCTTGCAATTGAATCTTAAGTTCCACACTCCCAGAGAAATGAAAACATACAGCCACAAAAAGACTTGTATTCAAATTTTCATAGCAGCTGACTGATAATAGTCAGAACTGGAAATACCCCAAATGCCAATTAAGAGGTGAATGGGTAAACAAATTGTTGTTGTTGTTGTTGTTATGTGCCATCGAGTCAGCCCTGACTCATAGCGACCCCTCCTTGGGTTTCCGAGGCAGTATCACTGTGGAAGTAGGATTGCCCAACCTGCTATTCAACAAAAGGAATGGACTATTGATGTGCTCATCAGCCTGGATGAATCTCAAAAACATGTTGCTGAGTGAAAGAAGCCAGACACAGAAGAAGACTTAAGATTCCACATATATGAAATTTTGGAAAGTCAAAATTAATCTACGATGACAGATGAATTGACTGAAAGGGGCTTTAAGGGAACTTTTTGAGATCACAGGAACGTGCTGTATCTTGGTTGTGGTGTAACATAACAGGTATATACAGTCAACACTCATTGAATGGGTGCATTTTAGTACTCATTGTGCTAACCCAAGCCATGGTATTTTAAGTCATCTCATATGCCTGTGAAAACTGGACAATTTGTAAATAAGGAAGACTGAAAAAGGGTTTATGCTTTTGAGTTGTGGTGCTAGCAAAGAATGTATTCATTTAATACTCATGGAATTGGTGCTTATAAGTTATTCTTCTATAAAGTTGCTTGTAACTAAGGTGCTGTGATGGTGAAATGGTTAAACCCTTGGCTGGTAGCCAAAATATTGTCAGTTAGAACCCCCCAACTGCTCTGCAGGAGAAAAGACCTGGTGTAAAGATTACAGCCTAGGAAACTCTGTGGGGCAGCTCTACTCTGTCCTATACGGTTGCTATGAATCAGAACCGACTGGATGACACACAACAAAAACAACAGAAATTTATACTGCTATTTAACAAAAGAAGAAGAAATGGCTGAAACTGGGTCTGGAACTGGTACTGTTAATTTTTAGAGGTGTTATTGAACTTCTCTTGCCTTTATGCCATGATATGTTGAATAAAGGTGCTATAATAGTTTTGCTAAGATTGAGTTGATGCTAAGTGGTTAGAACAATGACTGACATACTAAGTATCCATTAAATATTAACTATCACTATTCATCATTGTAAATTATAGTAGTATCACTGTTAATATTTCCCCTTCCTTCTTTTTCTCTGGTGAGAAAATTGTCCCACATGCTCTGATGACCCAAATCAAAGTTCCCCATGTCACAGTAACTTGAGTTCCCATACATATTTTGGCCTGTAGATAAGGAGATAGGTCTGAACAGAGGTGACTATGAATAGCATACAGAGCAAGAAAGGGAAGCATAATAGTCTCCAAGACTGAGATAAGCCTTTAGACTTAATCTTGCCCATGCCACCTCCTAAATTTAGAACTTTCAGTTCAGTATAAATGCACGCTACCCTACTCATTAATAGGCAAGAGGTCACCGTGGAGGGTTCCAATAAGAACCCACTTTCATATCAACACAGAACGCACCTCATTTGACTTTGTCCAACACGTGTTTCTAAAGGTTGCAATGGTCACAGAGATGCTGAATTCCGCTATGCTGGCGATCAGTAAGACTGACAAAATTCCCTGCAAATGATGAAGAGAAAGAAATGGTACTTGGCATGAAAGTTATATCAGTTTAGAGATATATGCTGAGAATCCCTTTTACTCTATGACTAAGTATGGGAAAGGAGCTCAGGTGGTGCAGTAGGTAAGGCATTTGGCTACTATCCAGAAGGTTGGCAGTTCAAACCTGCCAGCTGCTCCATGGGAGAAGGACAAGGCAATCTACTTCCGTGAACACTCACAGATGCTTTAATCTCAGGTCAAACTCAATGGGGGTCGCTGTGAGTCAGAATCAACTCGATGGGGTGGAAGTATGGGGAGACCCCTTCTTTAGATGCTTCTGTAACTGTTGGAGACTGCATATTTTTCACCTTCGGTCTTCATGATAAAGCAGGGATAACAAACTCCAATGGATAGTGGCCAGGCCATTCTAAGTGAGTGAAACAGGTTTTTTTGGGGGGTGTGAGGTGGAGGAATATAGGCACTGCTAGTAGCTCTGGTAGCCTAGTGCCTAAGGTGCTTGACTGCTAACCAGAAGCCTGGCGGTTCAACCCACCAGCCACTCCTCAGAAGGAAGGTTGGGCAATCTATTTCTGTAGTGATAATGCCTTGGAAACCCAAGGAGGGGTCGCTATGAGTCAGGTCCAACTCGATGGCAAGTAACAACAACAACAACAATGGCCAATGAGGAGCTCTGGTAGTATAGTCCCTAAGGCACTTGACTGCTAACCAGAAGGCTAGCGGTTCAAACCCACAAGCCACTCCTCGGAAGGAAGGTTGGGCAATCTACTTCTGTAGTGATACCACCTTAGAAACCCAAGGAGGGGTCACTATGAGTTGGGTCCCACTCAACGGCACACAACAACAACAGGAGGCATCCATTACTCAGTTCCAGTCAGTTGCTGCCATGTAGAGACACAGACCACAGGAAAACTAGTCTTTTTTTTCTTTTTCTTTCATAAGGAAGCAGGATGTATGGTTTTTGGTTTTTTTTTTAAATGTGGAAGCTTCCAATTATTTATCCGTTTGTGAGCCAAATAGAATGTATCTGCAGACTAGACTGAGCCCACACACAGATGGTGGTTTTTTCACACTCTACTTTAAGGCGATGTTTGTGTGGAGAAATAGTGTGGTACTAGCAGGGCATTCAAGAAGCTCAGACACCGTGGCTGGAAGAACAGGGGACAGCTTCCTGGGCAAATGTGACCTGAGCTAAGGGATTGACCCCTCCGAATCTCAGTATCTCCAATTGTAAAATAAAGACTATCTAACGATAGATTTACTGTGTGGATTACATGTCTTTAAAAGCACAGCACTATGTCTGGCCATAAGAGTCATTGAATAGACACTAATTTCCCTTCCCTCATAGATGCTAATGTGGTTTTAGCTATCTGGTGGCTTTGCCCCTGCAACGTAGCCAAAAACATGGATATTCCCCCATTGGTTGGTTAAACTGAAATGTATGAAGTGCCTACTCTATGCAATTTGCTGACTTCAACCACTGAACAAGACAGAGATGGTCCTGGTCTTTGTGGAGCTTACATTATAGTAAGGGAGACAAATAGTAACAAATAATCAGATAATTATTTACTTAATTAAATTGTGAAAGGTACTATGAAGAAGTACTATACTCCTAAGAAGTATTTAGGAGCTCTGGTAGTGTAGTGCCTAAGGCATTTGACTGCTAACCAGAAGGCTGGTGGTACAAACCCACCAGCCACTCCTTGGAAGGAAGGTTGGGCAATATACCTCCGTAATGATACTGCCTCGGAAACCCAAGCAAGGATGGGGTCACGATGAGTCGGGTCCGACTCAACGGCAAAATAACAACAACAACAACAACGGCAGCAGCAGCAGCAAGAAGTATTAGGAATGGTACTGTAACAGGAATCTGACCAGGTTTGCCTGGGGGAGGAGAGAGATGTGGTCAGGAAACAAAACAAACAAAAACCTAAACCCACTGCTATCAAGTTGATTCCAACGCCTTAAAGAAGTGATGTTTGACCTGAGATTAAAGCATCAGGAAGAGTTAATTAGGTAGAAAAGGGTGGACACTGGGTTGGGAAGCATTCTAAGCAGGAAGAAGCTAGCTTTGAGATCCTGGGGCACATTGAGGAATTCTGGGTAGTGGCTGGAGTAAGGGGTAAGAAAGATAAAGGCCTGGGATGATGCTGGAAAGATGGGTGCTAACGGGTCTTATGAGCCTTTTAAGACTTGAATCTCATGTCTATGTCTAGTAGAAGCCATTGAGCAGTGGGCTCATATTTGCATTTTTAAATGCAGTGTACTCTGACTGCCATATAGATAGTGGATTGGCTCTTTGGGACAAAGATTAGTCTAAGAGATGGCTAAAGCCCACTCTTCTGGCTTCATTATCTTATCTTTAACTTTTAGGTTATGGCAGAGAATCATGGAGTTACAAAGTCTAGAAGTAGATTCCATGTGCAGGTAAATAATCCTACAACATCCATTCATGGCATGAGGCACACAAGTAGAGTTTCACATGTTGGGGATTTAACCTTTACAGTATACCAGTTTCTTCCTAAGTAAAAATTATAATGCTCCATCATGCTCTTGGGTCATGTTTAATTAGGACAGAATTTTGTCCCTAATACTGGTTTTTAGTTTTCCTTAGTAACTCTTCATAGAAGTCTGCAATTCTGGAATTTATCTCAGAACACATCAGAGGCTCTTGAGGCCAACTTCAATAAGTGATTGCATGGATTAAACAAGATTGTGTATTCAATAACTGGTAACTCTTTGCCTTTTCCTTCTTATTGAGGAAGACAATTTCCCCAAGATTCTATATCATTTCCATCTAAACAGGCTCAAATTTCATTAAAATTCTAGCATTCAAGGTTTCAAGATATTGTTGATAGAAATGGAATAAAACCCCAGGATTTGCATGGAGAACTACCAGAAAAGGACTACTGGAATCATTAACATGCTTGAAGGTAATGGAAGTAATTACTTACTAGATCAGTACTTAAAGTTATACCTAATTATATTTCCTGGTAAATAGATCTTACCTGGTTTAGTGAATAAAACTGCTAAATTTATATAAAATGACTTATGTCCTAAAATTATTAAAACATTTTACCTTATTAAGTGTCTTAAACACCTCACACTGTATTTGTATTTTTATTTTTCAATGTTAATTGAGCAAACTTTTTAGATCATTCTGCTCCTCATAAATGCTGAAAAGGAAATATTTAATCCAATCCATGTCAATCATAATAATAGGTAAAACCTATTGGCTGTTTACACTGTGCCAATACTTTTCTTATTTAATTTTCGTGATAACTCAGTGACGTAGGTATTATTATTACCTCCATTTTCTAGAAGAGGAAAACTGAGGTTCAGAGAGGATAAAATATTCCCCCAAGATCACAAGCTTACAAGCAACAGAACCAAGATTCCAATCCAGACACTGTGACACCAGAATCATCTTAGTCATCATCTCATGAGGTGCTTCTCAAATGTCAATTCAAATCCTGACACAGCCTCAACTGTTTGAATCCAAATTTAGGAGTCATTGCATCATGAACACAGGCAGATGAGATTATACAGCTTCGTCATACAAAATAAGGCCACTTACCGTCAAAAGTGTTCTCCCTATAACACATATTCCTTCAAGGGAAGGCACCTGGCAGAACTTGTGTCGGTCTTTATAGCTGATAACTGTGAGAGTAATCCCAGCTATTGCGACAAAGGAACTGAGAACATTAATGGCCATGGCACTTTGTTTCTGGAAAATAGTTACAAATAAACAAACAAATAAATACCAAACATCATGTAAGAAAGTCCTAGTGCCTTCATGGCTCCGGATGCCTCTCAGGGATGAATTGCTTGGTAGGTTAAGTCGTAATTCATCAAAGTCAGAAGACAAACCAAGAAAAAAAAAAAGAAAACCTCTCATGTCAATTCAGTGGATATTTATTGTGCATTTATTGACTGTGTAATGTCTGTTATCGTGGGAAATGCAATGATGCATTTACACAGCCTGCCTTGTCCAGGAGCAGCTGGAGGCTTATTGTAGCAGGTGTTGGAAGTCCACCTAAAACTTAGTCTAAGTCTTACTGCAGACAGGCATTTTGGGGTACACATATGGGCCATCTGTCTTGATCTCAGTCCTTTGCTCTCTCATGGCTCTGTTTAGGCTCCACAGGAATACTGTGTTAGCTAAAGTCACCAGCTATAATGGTTAATTTTATGTGTCAGCTTAGCTAGGCTATGGCTTCCTATGGTTTTGCCAAACACTAGACTACTTGATGCTCCATAATGTAATCAAAGGCAATGTAATGTAATCACCTTCCACAATGTAATCTAACAGAACATGATCAAGCAAGCAACTGAAATGGGCATTCCTTAGGGTAAGGTTTGCTTTCAGACTATAAATAGGTATTTGGGCAAAATT
>NW_006922209.1:287097-292127 GCF_000298275.1 Orycteropus afer afer
TGGGAGAAAGATGAGGCAGTCTACTTCCATAAAGATTTACAGCTTTGAAAACCCTTTGGGGTGGTTCTACTCTGTCCTATAGGGTTGCTATGAGTCAGAATTGACTCAATGGCAGTGGATTTGGTTCTTGGTTTTATATATAAATAAGTGGGAGTTTTGGTGGTGTAGTGCCTAAAGCATTTGACTACTAACCAGAGGCTGGTGGTTCAAACCTACCAGCCACTCCTCGGAGGGAAGACTGGGCAATCTACTTCCATAGAGATACTGCCTCAGAAACCCAAGGGGGGAGGGGTGTCACTATGAGTCAGATCTGACTTGACGGCAGTAAGAGTTTTATAGAAATAAATAAGTGTTTCATTGTTCTGTTTCTGTAGAGAACCCTAATACACTAGCTAAGCAATCTCTCATGTGTATCATGCTTTACAGCACACAAAGAACATGCTCAGCTCGAGTCTCAACTGATTCTCACTACGGTTTTGTGATATAACCACAGCAGTTCTTATCCCTACATTGCAGATGACAGAGGTTCTGAGATTAAATGGTTGTGAGTGAACCTGCAGTTGGTGGAAGAACTATAGCTAAAGCCAGGACTTCTGATACTCAGTTCAGTGTTCCTGCCACTGTGCATCCTGCCTAGCTCCATTCCCATAGTTCTTATGGAGTCAGGGAGAAGTCCTCCTTGACCTTCACATACTCATCATCTCTGAAAGGAAGTCAGTACAGAGAAAGCGGCCTTTGGGCTTCATCTGCACTGTCTGTATTTACTTCCATGGGTAGAAAGATAGGCGCACTCTTCCGCTGATAACTTCTCCATGGCTCCTAGCTGTCCTCTGAAGACATCATTGGCAGAAAGTCAGGAGGACAGAGTTAAGATAGATATGAGAGAAGGCACACATCTCCAGGTCCTTAGAAAAACATCAGCGTGGTTAGAAGAGAGTACTAATATTTCAGTATCATTGTGTCTTTTTTCATATGTTCTTATGAAATCCTGAAATAACCCATAGGAGGCAATACTTTTCCCTTCAACTTGACATAGCCATGAGTGGTAGCCTTGATTCAGTCCTAGACTCATTTTTCCTTTCAATCTCAGGAAGGCCCCAAAGGAAAGCATCTGCTGATGGGGTGAGAATCTCTGGGATCCTAAGATCCTAAGATCAACATTGATGCTGTGGACATTTTGGGCCAGATAATTATGTGTTGTTGGGGATTGACCTGTGCATTGTAGGATGTTAAGAAGCATCTCTGGTTGTGACAACCCAAAATATCTCCAAAAACAGTCAAACATACTTTAGAGGACAAAATCACCCCAAAGTGACTTAGAAGGCTGTAGAATGTTTCCAATAGGCAAGTGTTTCAGTATACTTGACCAGGGACACGGAAACCAGTGAAGTGTAGTAGGGCTCAGGAGATGGTGTTCTTGACAAATAGAAATGGCTTGAACTAAAAAGTTGATGACTAAGATTTTCCTGGGGGATTTTAATTATTAAAGGCTTTATACACAGAGATGATATAAAGCAAGTAGAAGGTTTAAATTACATAGATGTCACACGTGTGACTTACCAGATATTTTTGTGGTTTCTTCTTGATTCCTGTGAAGTATCCTGCCAGAATAAACTGTCAAGAAGACAAGAGATTAATGCTAATGGGTGATGTATTTGATTACCTTACAAAAGTGACATAAAGTGACCAGTATCACCTAGGGTAAATGAGAACTCTGTCACTCAAAGCTGAGGTACTTGATCTCGTTAAAGTTCTGGGCATGGGAAGAACTCCTGTGGGAATGAGTGTTGGATCTTGGGCATCTCTGAGTCTTGGAACCTGAGGACCTCAAGGTGGTGATGCAGAGAGCTAAAAGACACCTTTGATACCTCCCTCCACTTCAGTCTCCACATTGGGCCACCCTGTACTATCAGTTCTTCCTCTGAGTCACTCTCAAAATTGTCCTTCTCTCTGCAGTGGAGACTGCTGCCTCACTAGTCCTCCTCTCCCTTGGATTATTGCAACCCTCTCCCAATCGATGTTCCCAAGTCTGCTGTTATCATCATTAAATTTGCTTCCACTCAGAAAAAAAAATGATATTTTAAAATAGCAAATCTTCAAATATCATCACTGTCTTGAAAAATTGGCAGGGGATGCCCCTTGCTCTTGTATTAAAGTCTCACATTCTTAATATGACCACAAGGGCTGGCATGATCTGGTTCTGGTCACATTTTTTGGCTCCATTTTATGTCTCTATCATGGATTCACTGGTTTTCTTACTGTTACTTTTCCCACATCAAGCCCTCACTGTGCTCATGCTTTGCCCTTCCCTAGGATGCTTCTGGAATGCTCCTTAAAAGTGAGAATGGCCAGACTTTGTCTCACCTACTCTGCTCATGTTGTCAGAAGGGACTGTCCCCTGGAGAAGGATATCATGCTTGATAAAGTAGAGGGTCAGCAAAAAAAAGGGGAAGACCCTCAATGAGATGGCACATTGGCTGCAACGATGGGCTCCAGCATAGCAATGATGATGAGGATGGTGTAAGACTGGGCAGTGTTTTGTACTGTTGTATACAGGGTCACTATGATTTGGAGCCAACTCGACAGCATCTAACAACAACAGGATGCTTCCACTTCCCCCAGGGAACACCTATGCATAAACTATTCCCCTGATCTCCCGACCAGGTGAGTACCCCCTTCAGCCCTCACAGGGTGTCTGAAACTTCTCTCCTAAAGCACTTAGCACAAGTGTAAAAGTGTATCTGCAGTTATTTTTACTTTTTCATTTCTAGTCTCCCCACTAGGTGGCAAATCATGGGAGAGCAATTCACCACTTCCTGCAGACAGGGCCTAGTTTACCAGTACTCCCAGCACTTAGGACATGCAGATCACGTAGAGGCAAACTGGGAAAATTCTGTTGTAAAACAGGAGAAGTGAGGAGTTGGTATATTTGAATTTCTACAGTGGGGCATTTACAGTTTGAAAATCATATTCAGCAATGTATTATTTACATTTGGAAAGTGAGAATTCTACTAGTTTTTTTGTGAAATTAAAGTTACAGAAAAGGCATGGAATTTTTATACATGCCAAAATAGGGTATGAGTTTTTCATAGTCAAAGAGAAAATGATTTCATTTATTCATTATATCATCCTTTTGTTATTGATTGATTGATTGGTTCATGCCAACTAGGTTCTGAGAATACAACAGCCTTTGGAAAAGACAACATCTTTGCCCTCCTGAGAGGGTACATTCTCGGGGGGAAGCTCTAATGAGTCAGGTCTACCCTTAAAATATGGCATGACATCAGAGGCCAGGGTTGTGGAGATTGGATAGAAATATCACTGTACTAAAAATTATGTCTCCATTATTAAATAGATGAGTGACACTCCTACAGTTTTCTTGAGGCTAAGAAAAGGTTAGGAGTTCTTGTGGCATAGTGCCTAAGGTATGTGACTGCTAACCAGAAGGGTGGTGGTTCAAACCCACCAGTCACTCCTCGGGAGGAAGACTGGACAATCTACTTCCATAGAGATACTGCCTTGGAAACCCAAGGAGGCGTCTCTATTAAGTCAAATTGACTTGTAAGAAAAGGTTGAATTATATAATCTTAAATTCACCTTAAGCTATGAGAATTCATGTCACTACAAGCGCTAGCTAGATACGTTTAACTTTTTCAAACTGTTTATTTATTATTTGCCAATAAGAAGTTAGAATATTTGCCCATATTTTCTTCTAGGTTGGTAGAGAGGAGGGGAATTACTTACTATACACGTAAGGGCCTTGGAAGCTTTTAGGCACTGTCCACCCAAGAGGAATTAGGATGCTGGTGGTGGGAATACACTGGCCAAATGGCAGTGCTTCTTTTGCCGTGGAGAGGATTGGGTTTCAGTCTCGTCAGGGAACCATATTCATATTTCACGTCTGAGGCATTTCAAACCAGTTTTTATAGCAATTTCTCAAAAGCTTCTAAATTGATAGTACTCACGGTGAATGCTCCCCAGAATGGATATCCTGTGAGGAAAACGAGGGGAAATCTTTGGGAGAATCTGACAAAATTAAATGTAATTATAGTTCCGAGGCCAGCAATGATCAGAGCGAGCAGAATCTGGACAGCCTGTGAGGAGAGGAATGGGGACATGAGCCCACAAGTGCTTGCACCCCATTGGATGCCCCATGTCCCTCAGGCATGGACTTTCCTGCCTTTGTGCTTTTGCCCACATGTCCCCCTTCACTGGGGAAAGTTTCATTTTCAACCTCTTCCCTTGACCAAACTGTAGGATAGTTAGAAGCAGCCCTGGTGTGGCACAGTGGTTAAGGACTTAGCTGCTAACCAAAAGCTTGAAGGTTCACACCTGCCTAGCAGCTCCGTGGGGGAAAAAAAAGACCTAGTGATCTGCTCCCATAAAGATTACAGCCTAGGAGACTCTACGAAGCAGTTCTACTCTGTCCTATAGGGTTGCTGTGAGTGGGAGTCAACTTGACAGCACCCAACAAGAGGATGGTCAGTAGTGTCCTTTCAGATACCTCTTCTCCATTATGGTTGCTTGGGTCATTGAGATTCAAATATTTCACTCTTATGCCTCACTACATACTACTGTATTCTCCTTGGTATTACCAATATATCTCACATCAGCCAGGTTCCAGTGCCTGTCTGACTCTGCTCCTAGATCATAAGCTTCTTGAGAACAAGGGCTACAAACTATTCACTTGTTATTATCCCTTCTGCATCACCAGCATTCTATTACTATCCTTACCCCCAACACACACACACACATTGTACACATTCAATATTTGCTTCTGGAATTGAGTTTAGCTCACTATCTAAAAGTTTATGAAGATCACTGACATAGAGTGATGTTCTGGTTACCTAGTGCCACTCTGACAAGAATATACCACAAATGGGATGGTATTAACGAACGGGAGTTTATTCTCTTACAGTCTGGAGGCTTTAAGTCCAAGTTCAAAGTGCCAGGCTCTAGGGGCTGCGTGGAAGCCCCTCAACCTTGGGCTTCAGCTCTGTCTCTTGCTCCCGGCCCACTGGAGCTAGAGG
>NW_006922209.1:296852-304140 GCF_000298275.1 Orycteropus afer afer
GACTCAACAGCACTTAACAACAACAACAACAAGCTCTGAGCTCCTTCTATGAGCAAATGGCTTAGAAGCACTTATGACCAGTCAAGGTACCTGGTTGGCAGTTTGAACCAACCCAATGATAACGCATTAGAAAAGGGCTGCTGGTCTGCGTCTGTTATAATTACAGCCAAGAAAACCCTATGGAGCAGTTCTACTCTGTAAACATAGAACCAACTCGACAAACTAACAGCAGCATGAATGCCCAGGAGGGTACATTGCAAGTGAAAGATGAAGAGAAAGAAACAACAGCACAATCAGCACCCTCCCTGAAAAGCACTGTGCAGTGGTATCTCTGCGGACACACAAGGAGAAGTAACTTCTTTCCTCTGTACACTTCCATGCTCCTGGAAGACACCAGGCATTGGAAAAGACTTACCCCCAAGACTTGTGGCTCTCCCTTCAGGATCTCCAGCAGAGAGCTATGAGGTCTGTAAGGAAATCCAGTCAATACAGTTTCCCTTGGTTGTATGGTGATGGCATGGGTTTCTTTTTTGACCTGAGCTGAGGACTCCATGATTCAATGGCAAACTCTACTAAGACAATGAGTAGGTGAATGTTACAGCCAAAGTCATGGTCTGTTTCTCCATCGGTGTTACATGGAGTCCTTAGCCATATGACCTCAGTGATCACTCTGCTCAGTGCTAGAAGCACAGAATCATAGTCATTGAGTCATAAAGTGTTAGAATTCTTGGGAACAGTCAACCCTTTGTCTTCCTGGTGAAGGATCCACTGTCCAGAAGAGATCCTCTTTCATCAATTTGTTTGTAGATGGTACACACAAAAATGAATCTCAATGCCTAATGTTCATGAGACAAAAAGGAATTAAAATGGATAGAACATCCACTATGTTCTGAGTATACTGTAGAGACTGTTTTTGTTTGTTTGTTTTAAATTAAATGTACAGGTGCCAAGTTGAATCCTTTAGCAATTCTGTGGTGCTGAAACTGAGGTACAGGAAGGTTATGTTGCCCAAGATCACATACTTATGGACAGAGGAAGGAGTCAAGGTCTGCTGGTCTGTTTCTAAAATCTGAGTTGCTTCTATTCAACCATGCTTCCAACCTCCTTCAAAAAGAGTTTCCCACTTTTGGTGATGGATTATCTCACTTATTGTTTAACCATAGTTCTTTGTAGTATAAAAATTGTTAAGAAGGTAGACATCAGATGTAGTTGGGAGCTTTAACAGAGGGCATTTTAGCTTTCAGAAAGACAAGTAAAAACTAATTCTACTAAAGGCCTTCATGGCTTAAACTATATAAAGACAAATTTAAACAACATAAAATAGGTTTTGGAATTTTGCTTTCCACATTTAATCCTTCATAATCCTGTATTTGTTACAATTTTAACTATTGAATCACAAAGGTTAATTATTTCACAAAGCCCAAAAGTACACACAAATATTATCATGAGTATTTCCTAGTTTGTGGCAACCACGGATAGCAGAGTTTCTCAACCTAGGCATTACTGATATTTTGGACCTGATTTCTCTCTTGTGGGAATTCTAGGTTATATAGCAGTATTTCTGGCCTCTATCCTGTAGCTACCAGTAGCATATCTCCAGTTGTGACAACCAAAAACTGTCTCCAGATACAGCCAAATATCCTTTGGCAGGGTAGTATAAATTGTTCCAGATTGAGAATCACTGATGCATAGAAATAATTCATTAACTTTTTTCCTGATAGAATGCCTCCTATGGATTGAAATGTGTCCTCTTAAATGTGTATTAAAATTTTGGCTCTTGTGCCTGTGCATATGATCCTGTTTGGAAATAGTTTTCTTTTGTTATGTTAATGAGGTCATAACAGAGTACCGAAACTCAAAAACCAAACTCATGGCCTCATGGATCCGACTCACAGCAACTCCTTCTTGAGTTTCTGAATCAGTATCCCTACAGAAGTAGATTGCCTAATCTTCCTTCTGAGGAGTGGCTGGTGGGTTTGAACCACCAGCCTTCTGGTTAGCAGTCAAATGCCTTAAGCACTACACCACCAGAGCACCTTATAACAGAGTAGGTTGGGTCCTAAACCTAATCACTTCTAATTGTAAAAAGAGAAGAATAGACTCAGACACACACACAGGGGAAGATGCCATCTGAATGCAGACACGTGGCAGGTGCATCTGCAAACCCAGGAATACCAAGGATTGACAATAAATACAGGACTTCTAGAAGGTGAAATAGACAAAGAAGGACCTACCCCCAGAGCCATACCTTGAATTTGAACTTCTAGCCTTCTGAACTGTGAGAAAATAAATTTCTGTTCTTTTAGGTCATTCACTTGTCATGTTTTTATTATGGCATCTCTAGGTAATTAAGATAGTTTCCTCATTTTTCCCCACTTCAAAGAAGGTATGTATTTCTCAATACAATGTTTTCCTGACAAGGTATATTCAGGTTATTATTAAATTTTAATTTATGCACAGGAATGCAATACATAATTTTAAACAAAACAAAGTGTGGAACAAGTCTGTATTTAAATTCTAAGCAGAACTGGTAGACCTTCAGAATCATGTAGAGACAGGCTGAAGATGTGCTGAATGGCAATAAAAGGGAAATGCATCCTGCACTGTACTGGTAGTGACTGAGGCCACACACTGCCATCAAAGCTCCTGAGGTTGCCATGCATTCTGTTTGCGTGGTGACCAAGGAATGACAATGTTTTAAGCGTACTTCCACTTAACACAGTTATTTCTTGTTAACTACCGTCAAGTTGCATGGCAACCCTGTGCAGTGGAACTAAGTGCTGCCCATTGGTTGGTCGTCCACCACGCCGTGGTTGGTTGTGGATCAGGTCCTTGTGATCCATGGGGTTTTCATTGGTGGATTGTTTTGGAACTATACCACCCGACCTTTTTTCTTAGTGTGGTTTAGTCTGGAAGCTCCATTGAAACCTGTTCAGTACCATAGCAACATGCATGTCTCTACTGACTGACGGGTGGTGACTGTATGTGAGGGGCGTTCATCAGGAATCGAACCCAGGTCCCTCGTATGGAAGGAGAGGATTCTGACGTTGAATCACCCAAGTGCCTCATAGTTTTTGCTTGCATTACCTTTTAATTACATTTCAGAAAATTGGATGAGAGTCTAAGTTGATTCATAACATTTTTTTTTCCTTTAAAATGGCAGGAAAGAGATGTCTCATGTAGAATGCCTGGTTTTCAGGAAAGAATTATTGATATTAAGCAGGAGAAATAGAATTCTGTTTGCCATGTATATGTCAAAATGCATTTTATTTACTCTTTTCAGCTAGGTTATAATTGTCAACTTCTGCCCTATTTCTGACTTCCAAGCTCCTCAAAAATGAATCCTCTAACATATTGATCTATAGATTCAGGCCAGAAGGCAGGAACTGAGCTCTTCCTTGGAGAGGTAAAATGGCAGAACGCTCATGAGGCACTTAGAACCAGGGTAATACCCTTTGGGTGGACGTGGCATTTTCTCTTGCTTTCAGGCTGCAGTAGACCACCTTTCCTCAAGTCTGACGAGTGATGCTGAGACACTGGAGGTGGGCATCATTATCATCCCCATTTTAAAGGTGAGGGAACAGAGGACCACGTTTACTGCTAGAAAGTGGTGGAGTTGAAATTTGAACTTGGCCTTTCTTGCTCCAGATTCCATGCTCTTGTCCAGGGTGTATTAATTTTCTATTGCCATGTAACTAATCACCACAAATTTAGTGCCTTAAAACAATATGCTCCGTCTCACATTTTCTGTGGGTCAGGAGTTGAAGCGTGGCTTAGGTGGTTGCCTCTGCTGAAGACCTCGCAAGCTGCAAGCAAGGTGTCATCTTGGCTGCATTTCCATTTGGAGGCTCCACTGGGAAGAACTCACCTCCAAGTTCACTCAAGCTGTTGACAGAAATTTATTTCCTTGCGACTCTGTGACTATGAGTTCCACATTTGTCCTGGCTGGAAGCTGCCCTCAGATCCTAGAGATGGCCCACAATCCCTTGCTTTCTCCACATGGCTGCTTACTCCATGGTGGCAGCCAGGGCAGTCTCTCACTGCAGTTGGCTAAGCTGGGAGGAAGGGTTAGAGAGCATATGAGGACATGAACATGGGCGGCTCAACCACTACTCTTGGGTTACCTCTTTGGGGTAGGGGTAGGGGCTTCATTTCTTTTACCAAGAATGAGAGCTCTGAGTTCTAGTATCTATGTTAACCATCTGTTGTTGTTGTTGTTATGTGCCATCAAGTCAGACCCAACTCATAGTGACCCCTCCTTGGGTTTCTGAGGCAGTATCACTATGGAAGTAGATTGCCCAAACTTCCTTCCGAGGAGTGGCTGGTGGGTTTGAACCACCAGCCTTCTGGTTAGCAGTCAAGTTCCTTAGGCACTACGCCACCAGAGCTCCCTGTTAACCATCTGGAGTTGGTTAAAACCATTCAGTCCGTTTCTTACCATGAGGTTATTAGACCTTCCTGTGAATAGCTCTTACCTAATTGATTTCCCAAATTGAATGTGTGGTGAGGCAAAGGAAGGGGCCAAGAGTGTCTCCTAAATTTCTGACTTACTAATGGAGCTGATGGTGATGCTGTCTGTGGATGGTTGGGTAACAACCAGTCTGGGGGCAGGGATGGCTGTAGAATGCAGGGGCCCTTACTCTAGCCCCAGGAATGTGGTGACTCAGATACCCTGAAGAACCTTACTATTAACAGCAAAAATCAGTCAAACAAAAATATAGCCTGGATAAAGTAGAAATTTTATTGCATTTCTGTGTTCATGGGGAAAAATATTTCCAAGGTCCTCCAACCCAGTTTTTGAATCTGTGGGTGGCACAAAAGGTTAAGCAGTTTGCAACTAGCCAAAAGATGGGCAGTTCAAACTCACACAGAGATGACTCAGACAACAGGCCTGGTGATCTGCTTCCAAAGGGTCAGAGCCTTAAAAACCCTATGGAACAGTTCTACTCTGCAACCATGGGGTCACCATGAGTCAGAATTAACTCAGCAGCTAACAATGACTGCCCCCAGTTTAAAATACACACACACACAGTCACTCAAATAGGACCTTAAAACCTCAGCAAGGACCAGTCAGAGAGCCCTATTGGAGCTTAGTAAGAGTAGACACACAATGAACAAATAAACAGAATATATACTGTGTCAGATGGTGTTAAGGGCTGTGGTGAAAAACACAAGCAAGAGAAAGGGAAAGAAATTTGCAGATTTATGGAGGTTGGTGGGAGAAAATTTCACGGAGGCTGAGAGTTCTGAACACCTGAAAGAAATGAGATGGAAAGGAGTCACATAAGTTTTAAAAATATTTTTTTAATTAAGATGCTCTCGCAATCCGTAAGAGATACCATTTGAACAACGTAAGTGGGAAAACAATACAGGAACAGGAACAGCATAACGTCTATATCTTAGCCCATACACACTAGCAACAAAGAGCAGCACATGAGGGCAGGTGTTCCCCTGGGCACTTTCTGCACAGCTTAACCCGGAACAGTTTCCTTTCAGAGGACTGACTAATACAATGTCGCTGACCTAGGCTTTTGGTAAGATATTTGCGAGAGAAAGAAAATTATTCACATTGAACAAATACAAAAGAAAGGTTTTTTGTTTGTTTGTTTGTTTTTAAGTTTCTTAGTCACTAAAGTGGCTGAAAGTCTTGTCACACCTTGCATGAGCACTGGTGTTCTCTTTTTCCCTCTGAGGCCAAGAGTTACTCATATCCATGATCTTGAAGGACTCTTTTTGCCACGTTGTATTTGCTCTTGTGACCGAGGAAGGAAAAATGTGGTCTGAAAAAGATAAAATATGGTAGTGGTTCTCTAACTCTGGTTTTGGAGCTTTTTTGTTGTATGATTATAATGCCTTTCTCTCAGAGTGTGCATAGAATAGCTCTTCCAACTTTACCAGTGAAATTATGCCAATATTAGTTCAAGCAAACGCCATTCTCCAGCCTGCTAATAATGTTTTGTTTTTCTAGTAAAATCATGGTTGAATTATAATTCGTCAAACCCCTTGAAAAATTCTCTATAATTTGAGTTGACAGTATTTTGCTATAGATTTGAGAAGCAAAAGTGCTTTAGCATTATAATATCGAGAGCTAAGGGGAGTACACAGAAAAGCATGAACAGAACAGAGATGTCCTAGTAAAATGTAATCACATTACCCAGGGCGCTTTGCTATGGAGACGCCCTAGGGAGGAAGGTGGCATTATTTATGACAAAAGTGAGGGAATGCCAGTTTCCAATCTCAATGCATTAGTTTGTGTCATTGATTCTCCATGTGACTTTGGACAAGTTTCGTTTTCTCACATAGTGTTGAACCAAGAGATTTCTAAAGCCAACTTGCTTCATATTCTGTAGTTCTCTAACTGGTCTGCTTCCCAGTACATACCAACCGCTCTCAGCTGACCAAAGTGTCATCACAAAGCAATCCCTTTATTTAACTCATTTCCCATTATACAAAGTCACCTTCCTCATGATCATGACCAATAACTGACTCCTCTCTCTTTCTGCCACTTCTCGGGCTTGGGTCATCACGGCTTGGATCTTGGGACACAGCAGGTATCATCTGACATGTCAACACACTCACCCCAGGGTTGTTGGAATAGACTTGTTTCCACCAAAGCGTAGATGCATATACAGTTAGTAAGAGTTCCAGCGCAGTGAAGACGAGCATTACCACCAGCACACCCTATAAATCGGAACATGAATGATTGGTGTCTGACATAAGCCAGCCCTTGTGCCCGACTGAGAGGAGATTGGAGCTAAGGGCCCTAGCAATGGACAGAATAAGGGTCAGAGGAAATTGTTCAGTTCCTTTTCTATTTTCTCTTTAGGATCTCTTAGCAGAAGAGATTCAAGGGAATGAGAGAATATTACCTTAGTCTCCCCTGCCCCTACTAGGAGGCGTCAAAAAGGAAAAAGTCTTCCCCTTAAAGAGTCACACATTTATGGTTTAAAAACCATGAATCTGTATATAAAGAGAGGATTAACTAAGCCAGCATTGTCACCACCAACAGGTGGTGACCATCAAGGTTGGGGAAAAGGTGACAAAGAAAATTCTGCTCAGAGATGTTGACATTTCTACTAGGAGTTGAATCCATTGGTGAGCCATCTCCCACTCCCTCTCACTCTCTCCCAGTCCTACTGGGCCAAAATATAATTACACACACACACACATGTATATATGTATATATATATATATCTCGGAAGGAAGATGGGGCAATCTACTTCCGTAGTGATACTGCCTTGGAAACCAAAGGAGGGGTCACTATGAGTCAGGTCCAACTCGACAGCAC
>NW_006922209.1:304685-322080 GCF_000298275.1 Orycteropus afer afer
TAGTCTGTCCTTACTGACAATCAGAAGGCAACCATCTCTAAAGGGTAAGGGCCTCCAATCCCAGCAAAAGGACCCAGAGGAGAAAATCTCAAAAGCTAAATAAAATCCAAATAAGAAGGATTATTTCTGCCTATGGTAGCGTAATGCCTAAAGCACTTGACTGCTGACCAGAAGGCTGGCAGTTCAAACCCATCAGCCACTCCTTGGAAGGAAGCTTGGGCAATCTACTTCCGTAGTGATACTGCCTCAGAAACCCAAGGGGAGGTCGCTGTGAGTCGGGTCCGATTTGACGGCACATAACAACAACAACAACAACAACATGTTTAGGAGAAAATGCCTGCTCCACAAAGGCAGAACTTCAACCTGCTGAGGGTGGACTATTTGCTACTTTAGAAAGATGACTGGAAGGATAGATTTCCCACTGCTCCTCTTGCTTTCTGTTTTTGACTTTACACAATGCATTTCCCCGTATCATGCAGAGAGATCTCTTTCAGTCATATATATTTGTGTTTTCTGTCTGCCTCCAGTTTCAGACCAACAGAATTAGAATTGTTTGAAAAAACAAAGATTATGCAAAGGGATATGCTGAGGTTTCACATGACGGGATATTCCATCTGAAGCTACTTACTGTTAGACTGGCACTGGCCTGGGGGCAGTCCGTGGTTTCATATATTGAATAATAGTAGTCTGAGTAAGGCAGTGATGATAGATGTGTCTTTTCTGAGTCACACTGCTGAGAGGCAGTCCCCAGGGCTATCAAGCTGTCAGCGAGAAGGATGAGGCCTGCTCCAGAGGCCACAGCACTCACAGCATTGGAAGTCAGGCTGCTCATGGCCTGGAAGAGAAATGGTGGCTTAGGCCCTCATCACCTAAGCAGCCCTGCTGCCATCATCCCTCTGCCCATCGGCCAGCAATGGTGCTCTCCTGGGTCTGTTTCCCCCTCTAATTTGTGAACTTCTAAGAGGCACAGATTGCATTGGATTCCTCTCTCTACTTTTACCCACTCTCTATTGTGACACTTAATATAATTTGTAAACATTGGTTGAATGAGAGAATGCATGAATAATTTCCTTTTTGGGGACAGGAGTTCTATCGCCTGTTCCCTCTGCCCAGCCTGGGAACACCAGGCAAGAATAGACCTTCAGGTTCCTTAGATGGCAAGACCAGACATGTGTGGGCTTTGATTGTGTGGTTCTCTCCTCCACGCTCTTAGAAGCAAGAAATTATCAGACTAGAGTGGGGGTGGGGAAAGGAGGAAGCAACTGAGGCCATTACTCTTCTCCATAGCAACTCTTCACTTTGCCTCTTCCACACAGCCACAAAGAAAAGCCACATCCTGACACAGGAAGTTCCTAAGGTCATGGATGAAGACACAGAGAAGGTGTGTGAGACTGGTATGTGCTCATAATGCTTGAAGCTGCCATCTAAACCCAAGGACTAAGATACCAAGTCTTGAAAAGTTAACAGAACAAGTGACAGCATGGGATGGGGTCACAGCTCTGGACTCAGGAGCAGAAAACCTGGAGTCCAGTCCCAGCCATGTCCCGACCCTCTCTGTGTGCTTCAACAAGTCCCTTCCCATGCTGAGCTTTACTTTATCATTTATAAAAGATGTAAGATAAACATTCTGATCTATGAAGTGGTCTCCCAAGTCCCCTGAATACATAGAAAGGGAAAACTATGTTTGGGGTGATTGGACAACCAAGTGGGCTCCACGTGACAATATGTGGGCTCCATTGCACATGTAGCAGTTTTGGGCAAAGACCATTCCGTGTCCCAATCAGTTGTTCTTCCTTTGGTGACTCAGCTCTTGCAGCCATGTAGCTGCAGGGCAAGGGAGAAGAGGACAGGGCAACCATCATCCCTAACACAGTTTCCTCCAGTGATGTTCAGACAGAGAAGAACATGTCCTGGGACTCTGGCACAAAGCCTGACATATCATTGCCTTTACAAAGGATACACCATATCCTCGAGAGAGCCCTCTCCCCAAAATATAGAATAGGATCCAGAAGAGGATGTGATGAATTGTGTTCTCATGGGACTGACTGACTTGTCTAACTTGCATCTACCTTTTTTCTGAAGTGCCTCCTTCTTTGAAGGAGAAAGCATAGATTGGGTTCCCCTGGAAGGACCAAATGTCATTTTCTAGAACCTTTGGGACAATAGAATGATTCTAAGGATTTTGTGGGAATCAAGAGAGATATAGGTAGTGGGGTGTCTCCAGCTCTGCTGTCGATGTTGACATCACACACTTGCCCCTCTCATGACCATGCCACGTACTGTCTAGAAACTTTTATAGATAGGAATATGCATTTGCTCACCCTCATTCTCCCTCCACCTTACTTTCATTTGCATTTTTCTTGGTCACTCCAGTTACCAAGGATATTTTTTTGGGTGGAGATGGTCTCCTGCAGTCCAAGTGAAGATGTCCTCTCCTGGGCAGAGAAGGAGCTCCCAGCCTGCTCCCTAATACTCTCGTCAGTGGCCAAGAAAATATATAAAGGCTACAATAAATGTGGGTGAAAGACCTAGTTTTACTCTAAGTAAGGTGGCCTTTGTCCTTAGTTCTTGAGAAATAACCCTTGGAGTAAATGAGGTGCCTTGGTCTGGTACCTCCAGGCTATACCTGAGGATTTGTGCTGGTGAGTGGGGGCTGGCTTGACCAGAAAGGACTCAGCTGGGAAGCTGGTATCAACGAGCCTCAAGAGGCATGAGTTAACATATCATGGAAGATTGGCCAGTAAAAACCTGAAACAATAAGCTTCAGAGAGCTTCTGGGTCAGTGAAAGGAAGGTGACATGCTCTCTCTGAGACAAGGTAGCTCCACACTGGAAATCTTCCCATCACCCATGAATCTCTTCTTTATGATGATCCTAATTTATATCCTTTTACTGTAATAAAACTGGTAGTCATACGTGTAATATTTTCCATGAATTCTCTGAGTCATTTCAGTGAATTAACAGACCAAAGGACAATGTCTTCTTAACTTAGGAGGTGTGACCTAGCCCTGGGTGGCTATGGGGAGAGACAGAGAACATGCTGTATGTGTGGCTGATATCAGAAATGATGAAGTGGGAAAAAACTAAAACTCACTGCCATTGAGTTGGATCCAACTCATAGCGACCCCTCCTTGGGTTCCCTAGGCAGTATCACAATGGAAGGAGATTGCCCAACCTTCCTTCTGAGGAGTGGCTGGTGGATTTGAACAACTGGCCTTCTGGTTAGCCATCAAATGCATTGTTGTTGTTGTTGTTGTTATGTGCCGTCGAGTCAGCCCCGACTCATAGCGACCCCTCCTTGGGTTTCCGAGGCAGTATCACTACGGAAGTAGGATTGCCCAACCTTCCTTCCGAGGAGTGGCTGGTGGGTTTGAACCGCCAGCCTTCTGGTTAGCAGTCAAGTGCTTTAGCCACTATGCTACCAGAGCTCCTATCAAATGCCTTAGGCACTGTAATTGATCTCTGCCTCCTGGGAACAGGCTTTATGTTGATTCTCTCATGAAGCTATTGTTGTAGTATATTTGAAAATTTCTAATGCTTAAATAATGTAAGTAAACCCTCTCCAAACTTGGAATATGACACAGGAGGATCATTTTATAGGAGAAAGAGTGTTGGGCTAGAAGGCAAGAAGTCTAGACTCTACTACTAGTTCTGCCATGGGCTATCCAAGAGACCTTGGTCTCCCTCACCTGCTCTGAGCCTCATTTCCCTAAAGTGTATAATGGAGATTTTTTTTTTTTTTTTTTTTAACTAGAAAAATTAGTCCTTAAGTTCCTTCAATTCTGACTAGCTGAGATTTGATGGTTTTCATACTTACAAAGGGCTTAGTTGATTTTTTCCCAGAGGTAATTGAGAGGGATCCCGTAATGGCAAACTGCTCAGAAAGAGAGAAATGGTCAGTTCAATTATCTTGTGGAAATGTGACTAATGTGTTACTGTCAATCATTCAGTCAATACGTATGTTGAAAAGCCTTTAGGGAGATAACACTATGGGAATGGTGTGGGTCCTTAGTGATAAGAGGTCACAATTTCTGCCTTCAGGGTACCTACACTGACTTTGAAGAACAGGAAGATGCTGAGAGGAGAAGGCTTTATGTTAATGGAAATCCTAGCAACTGAGGAAGCCTGGGGAGAAGGTGTCTGTGGAAGGGAGGAGGGTTGTTAAATTTTAAGTTTGAAAGAGAGGAGGATGAGACAGTCCAATGAGTTGAAGAAATAGAAAGATGGGGGCAGCCAACAGAAGCACTTGGGAAAGCATTCTAAAATGGCTAGGACATGGAAATACATGGGCTTCAAGCTGTTGATGTAGGTGGTGTGAGCCATTCTGGAAGTTGAGGCAAATGGGAAGGGCAAGGTCAAACATGAGGAGTTTTCCACCATAAGGGCCTAGAAGTCAATATTTTATCCCACTGGTATTAAGGATATAGCTTATGGTGGGAGGATGTTCTGAGAAGCTGAAACACCAGTTATGCTTGTGCCTTGAGGGTTGGGTATCCCAAAGACAGTCCCACGTTGCCAGCATGAGCTAATTGCAGCTTTTATAAGGGAAGGTGGAACACCCCGCAACTGGGTAGAGAAGTCAAGGATAAATTATACTTTGGGGGCAGGAGCAAAGTCTCTGTGTATGACCTCACAGACATGATGCCTTGTATAATTTATCTGCCCAGAATGAGTTCCTTTTTTTTTTTTTTTGAATTTGTATAAGATGCTACATGGGAAGGAAGTGTCCCTTTGTTGGAGGGGTGAGGTGGTTCAAACTACTTAAAAAAATCCACTCAGCTCGTCTTCATAAGTCATTGAATGGAAGACAATTAAATGAGTTTTTCACGTGCTCAGGATTGCCCCTTAACACATAGCAAGAGTGCCCCTATTCCCCCATTAATCCTACCATCAGTAATTCTTTGCAAACCAGTGACATCTGCTGGTGGTACTCATTTTATTGTTTGAAAATGGCCTTCTTGCTTTCTACCTACCAGATGGATTATTTTTAATAATATCCTTTTACTGTAATAAAACTGGTAGTCATACATATAATATCTTCTGTGAATTCTCTGAGTTATTTCAGTGAACTAACAGACCAAAGGACAATGTCTTCTTAACTTAGGAGGTGTGACCTAGCTCTGGGTGGCTGTGGGGAGAGACAGAGAACATGTAAAAGGACTGACTCCAATGGCCTCATCAAAGCCACAAAAAAGCATGCAAAAATGAAGACATTTTCCCAGGGGCATGCTGAACACAGCAAGGGGAGAAATGCTGTTCTGATATGATGTATCCAGTATATTACCTTCCCCACTTGCCTTCTGCCCCCGCCAACGCCCCTCTTGGCTACTCCTGAAAGAGGGCAGATCCAACTCCTCTCCCTGCATAGGAGAGACAGAATGTGGGACAATAATAGGGGAAAGTCTAAGGCCTTGGCCTTCTTCTCCCATGTCCCAACCTCTTGAGGACTGAGTTATTCCATGACAAGGCACGAAGGGAGCATTCATAAAGCAGGTTCCCTCTTGGAGACCCCACTCTACTTACACACAGAGATCCTACGAATGAGTATCCAGATATCAGAATGGTAGAGACTTCTGGGTTGAAGTGGGAAGAGTAGGAAGCAGAAACCAATATTGCCCCCAAGCTTGAAATTATCAGGCAAGACAGGATCTGGATAGTCTGCAAGACAAGAATAGATGGGGAAAGAGATTTTAAAAATTGATCCACGATCCTG
This sequence comes from Orycteropus afer afer, assembly GCF_000298275.1. Taxonomy (NCBI): domain Eukaryota; kingdom Metazoa; phylum Chordata; class Mammalia; order Tubulidentata; family Orycteropodidae; genus Orycteropus; species Orycteropus afer. The sequence goes on from NW_006922209.1 coordinate 310,398, forward strand.
AGACCAGAAGAAGTAGATGGTGCCCCGCTACCACTGCTGACACTCTGAAAGAGATCACAATGGGAGGGCCTGGATAGAATGGGGGGAAAAATGTGGGAGAAAATTCAAAATCTTAAAACAGACCAGACTTAGTAATCTGATAGAGACTAGTGGTACCCCTGAGACTATGGCCTTTAGATCCCCTTTAGGCCTGGAACTGAACTCACCCTCATGGGTCAACTCTCAGCCAAATATAGAAAGACCTGTAAAGTGAACAGTATTTCCAGGGAGGTACATATTTAGTAGAACAATCAATCATATGAGATGAATAGGGCAGCATATACCCAGGGATAAAGCTAAGAAAACAGGAAGGGACAGGAAAGAAGAATGAAGAGAAATGGTAAAATGGGAAGTGGGAAGAGTGCTATTATTTTGTGGGGAATGCAATGAATGTCACAAAACAAAATGGGTGTGGATTGTTGAATGGAACACCAATTAACTCTCACCCAGAGCACAATAACAAAAAAGAATGGTATTGTTCACCTTTCCTAAGAAAAATTAACTATTTTTTACTTTCATAAAATCTTAAAGGGTTATATTTTGGTAGGCAAAGTTCTTGACTCAGGTGCATTTGAATATGCCATGGACATGATATATGCTGATCGTGGTAAGAGATGATCAGGACCTTTCTTATTTTAAGGTCGTCTTTGCAGTAAGCTGGGTGGATCACTGACTAACAGCATTTGTTCTTGCTCCTGAGGAAGCTGAACTGCTTTGTATAGCTCCCTGTCTATTGTAATGACCTTATCCCCCATTATTCTTCCTGTGCTCCTAAGAACAGTTGAATTGTGCCTCTACATCCCAACAGAAAGCTGGGAAGTATGGACACATTTTCCCCCTGCTCCCATGACAAAATTTACACACATGGGCATAGAACCTATTCTGCTCAGCCCCATGGGCTTTCTACATCCCAAATCCTGATTCTGACAGGGACCCAAGATAAACCTCAAAATAAAACCACTCCACAGCTAAGCACCCAGGTAGCGTTTGTAAAGCAGATCCCATGCATTATACCATGCACGTATCATAGTAAAAGCCACAAAGCAAGCAAAGAAAAGATTATTACCCAAAGTTATAGTTGATGACACTGAATCAGGGAAGAAAAACCCTACAGCTGTCAAGACAGATCCAATTCATAGCGACCCTCCTTGGGTTTCTGAGGCAGTACCACTACGGAAGTAGATTGCCCAATCTTCCTTCTGAGGAGTGGTTGGTGGGTTTGAACCGCCAGCCTTCTGGCTAGCAGTCAAATGCTTTAGGCACTATACCACCAGAGCTCCTATGTGCTGTTAAAAACAGACCTTGCTTCTACATTCCAAGTTTCTTCACTTATTTATTTTTCACTTATCCATTCCATTAAGTGAAATGAAGACAGTGGTGGGTTTTTGTTTGTTTGTTTGTTGATGTTATCGACAGGATCCAGGGCATGACTCAGGAACTGAGAGGACATAGTATTGTAATCATCATCAACATGGGTCTTGAAATAGGCAAGGTTAATGATTGGAACTCTACTGGAGGGAATGGCAGTGACCTGGGAGTCACCATTATCGAGGAATACAGTGGAATGACCTGGAGAAGTGAAAGGAGAGAGAGTGAAGTACATGATAGGATCACATGGGATTCTAAAGCAGGCTATTTCAGGGATGGGGAAGAAAGATTGATCCAGAAATATCTGTGAGAAACTAAAAGGATATCAACTTCACCTCATGCCCCAAGTGGAGTGTTGCAGTGAAAGCAGTCCCCTTAGGAGGTTGTTGTTGTTGTTGTTACATGCCGTCGAGTCAAACCCGACTCATAGCGACCCCTCCTTGGGCTTCCAAGGCAGTATCACTACGGAAGTAGGATTGCCCAACCTTTCTTCCGAGGAGTGGCTGGTGCGTTTGAACCGCCAGCCGTCTGGTTAGCAGGCAAATGTCTTTAGCCACTATGCTAGGAGGTAGCTGATTTCTAATCGTGCAACAGAGAAAAGGACCTTTGAGAAAAGGATGTGAAGACAGAGATTATACTGTTAACTGAACCCGAATTCCAGAGGACACATTTGAGCCATTTTCCAAAGTTGGGACAAGTGAGAATTGATTCTTAAAAGAGGTTACTCAGAACCATATGAGAATTAAAGTCCTGGGTTTGAGGGATGATAGGCTAGGGTATTGGGGAGTTTTGTAGTGACTCATGTAAACAGAGAGTAAAAGTGTGATGAGTCCAGATTGTCTCATCTCAAAAATGAGGTCAAAATTAGGTCTAGTTTAATCATATTGCATAAATCATACAGTTAGTTACAAAAGCTCTACTACACTAAAGACAATTAAGAGAGACTTAGTTGAGTAGCATTCTGGTAAAAAAAAAAAAAAAAAGACATGGTGATTTTCATTAGTTTACAGAAAGGCCTGAGGATATAGTCTTTCCACAAAGCCCCATTTTATGCTCCATCTGGCTTAGAGTCAGCAAGGAAAAAATAAAACAAAATATTCTCCCAGATATATATTGTAGATCTGTAATCTGGATCCAGTCACAATCTATTCCCTTATCCTGTACCGAGATGGACTTACTCCAAGAACTGTGGCCTCCTTTTGAAGACCATTCTTCAGATTATGCTCTTTTTGGTAGTCAGAGCCACATTTCTTTCTCTGGGGAATAATGACATCATTTGGAGTGAAGTCGTTAAAGGAATCCTTGGTCTTGGGCTGTGATAGCATGATGCTGATGATGCTGGAAGAGACAGTGAACTCAATTAGGACCCGGGGTTTTGACTAAAAGGCATAAACCTCCCAGGGACTTGGCAGGAATCTAAGAAGGTGTTTCTTCATTATTCAAGGGATGACTTGTCTATAGGGGAAAAAAAAACACCTCAGAATGTGGGGAGCAGGAGGAACGATGGAATGCTAGCATGCTTGCAGTGTCTGTCCGTTGTAGACGACAAGTATGTCACTGGAAGAAAGCTCGAAAATTTGAGAGTAATCCCACAATTGAGAGACAAACACTTCACCCGGAAGTTTCTTTACAGCCCTAACTGTATCTGCCTTTCTCTCCTGAAGCAGCCCCTCCTCACAGCTTCTCTTCCCTTCTCCCTGTATCTCCTCCTCCCCAATGGTGCATTCCCACACCACATCCCCCAGGACTGCACATATAGGCTTCCCCGGTACTACTCAGTCCTCTATCCTGGTTTAATTTTCTTTCCATTAAGATGTGGGGTGAATTATATTCAGTTCCCTTTCCCATATAGGACCTCTCCTACCTAGAATGCCTCATTGCTCATTTATTGAACTCCTGCTGAATTCCAGATACTAGTCCATAGTAGCTCTAATTCTTATAACAAATCTGCAAGTAAAAAGTTAGTAAAAAAAAAAAAAAATTTTACGCATCAGAAACTCTAAGCTAATAAGTTCAAGTGACTGCTATTTTTGAAAATAGTTACACAAAGCACTGAGCTTGGGGCATAGGAAGTGTTTAATAAATAGTAGTAAATATAATTATTATTAGCTTTTGTTTGCATACTGGGAAGTACCTGAAATGGGTCGACCTGGTAGTTTGTTCAATACCACAGAACTTCTCCTCATACTCCCCTTTCTTCCTTCCTACCATTGGAAGTTCCAGTGTTAATGAAGAGCAGACGGTCTGCTGTCCAGTAGCTCAGCGGGGTAGCTAGGCCTGCGGTGTCAGCGGCAGGGCTTAGTCATTCAGATGCTCCTCAGGTGTGTCCTCAGCACAACCTTCTCCTGAGAGCCACAGTTTGGGTAACAGCTTGAGAACACCTGAAAGTACCAGAGTTCTGCTTCCTAATACCTCACCTCAATGTTGTGGGATGGTTCCAAGCTCTCAAAGGAGCCGTGGTGGCACAGTGGTTCAGCCCTTGGCTGCTAACTAAAAGGTCAGTAGCTGGAACCCACCAGTGTTCTATGGGAGAAAGATGTGGCAGTCTGCTTCTGTCAATATTACAGCCTTGGAATCCCTATGGGGCTGTTCTACTCTGTCCTATAGGGTCGTTATGAGTCAGAATCAACTCAACAGCAAGGTTCCAGGCTCTCTGGGATAGAATGCATGCCAGAAACAGATTGGAAATAGCACCCAAAATCTCATTACTAGTGGAAGAGAAGTAAAAGAGTACTAGACCTCTACTTGCATCTGTGAACATGTCTTAGTTCTGTACACTCCTGACTTATTGACATGGTAGGTTCTAAAGACCAGGTCATTATGTGAAAATTGGTATTATGGGAAAATGGAGGATGATCACATCATATCACAAAATGGAGGGTGATTACCTCATTACATAACTACCAAATCAAGCATTTTGTAACTGCCGAATTTCTTCATCACGTGCTACCAAAGTCCATCTTTATATAACTGCCAAACCCTGATAATCATGGCCCAGCCAAACTAACACATAACTTTAACCATCACAACCAGTTTTACTCTTGCCTCACACCTAGGTGGTTGTTACTGCTAAATGTACATCATTAATGTGGAAAGTAATTGGATAGTAGATTTTTTACTGTTGTAAATGTGAAACCTGAGATAATGAGACAGTCAATAAGTGGGGAGTAGATATACTTATTACTACTAAATTGACCAGTTGCCTTCAAATAGATCATGACTTATGGCAATCTCATGTGTTTCTGAGTAGAACAGTGTTCCATAGGTTTTTTGTTTTTTAACTTTTTATTGTGATTTGGGTGAAATTTTACAAAGCAGATCCATTTTACTTTCAACAGTTCATATACACATTTTTGTTTTTGATACTGGTTACCTTCCCTGCAGTGTAACATGTCACCTCCCACTTCCTCCCTAGGTTACCCTTTCCCTTTGTCCTTCTTGCCTAGGCATTCCTGCCTCCCTACATTTCTCCTTGTGGAAATGCTGCTCTCTGATCTTCCACGGTTGACTGTTCTAAGGAGTGCACCTCCCTGGTGCAGGTGTTCAGCTCATACACCTATCTATTGTTTGTCTGAGAGTTAAGCAACAGGAATGAGATCTATTCCAGGCCTGAAGGCTGATTCGGGGCAGTAGTGTCAGGGGTTTCACCTTCCATAGGGTTTATAATTGGTGATTTTCAGAAGTAGATCACCACACCTTTCTTCCAAGGTGCCTCTGAGTAGACTTGAACCTCCAACATTTTGGTTAACAACCAAATATTTAACCATTGGCATTTCCCTGGGATTCCTTAAACTCACCATCACCCACTGCCAACAAGTTAATGCCAACTCATAGTGACTCCACTGAGTTTCCAATGTCTATAAATCCTTACAAAAGTAGATTGCCTCATATTCCGTCCATGGAGTAGCTGGTGGGTTTGAACCGCTGACCTTCTGGTTACCAGCCAAGTGCCTTACACACTGTGGTAGTTCAGTTTGTGTGTCAACTTGGCTGGGCCCGGTTGAGTGACTGGGCAGCTGGTGGTAGTTATTAGCCATGATGAGACTGGCAATCAACTCCATGGTGCGATCTGCCACAAGCAGCTGAGTAGCTGCCTTTGGGATGTGGTCTGCTTCCTGTACATAAGGAGAAGCCTTGGGGATAGTCTCTAGCTTATGGCACCTTGAACCCTGCATATAGCCGTGCCATTGCTCAGCAGTCTGCCATGCTTTGCCGACCTTGGGATTTACAATGGACTTGAATTAATGGCCTGCCATGTGATTTGGTAATATCAGGACTGTGCCTTTTTACTTGTCAACCTTGGGTTTGTCAGCTTCAGCAGCCAGCAGCTGTCTGAGTGAAGAAAAGCCTCTAGCTCAGTGGGCTGGGAATAGAAGGCAGAGTTGGACCCCAAGGTTGAGGGGCTTTCACCCAGCCCCTAGAGCCTGGCACTTTGAACTGGGACTTGAAGCTTCCAAGTTGTAAGAATAAACTCCTGTTTGTTAAGGCCATCCCATTTGTGGTATATTTCTTGTCAGAGTGGCACCAGGTAACCACAACACCCACTATGCCACCAGACTTCCTTAAACTCACCTCACCATAGACAAATTATTTTAGTCAACTCAGATGTTGTGGTGAGGGCAAGAAGAGATATGGTGTGTAATGGGCTCAACACAGAGCAGGGCACATGATAAACCCTCAGTACATATGGGAAATTTCTAACACTCATGAGAATGTCATTGCTGATATTTATTAGCTAGCCATGGGCAGAGTATTTCCTCTGATTCACCTTCAGTTTCATAACCTATAAAAGAAGATGCTAATACTATCAGGAAGACTCATGATGATTATACAGATGAGGGCCATTTGCCATGCCTCTGGTACTCCCTAATACTCAATAAATATAAGTGACCTTGACCCAGATCTATGCCTTGGTCAAGTTTCCCATGTGATCTGAGCCTCGGGTACCTTATCTGAAGCGTTATTAAAGATAAAAATCTTGTCAAAGGAGCTAATTTTCATTTCTTGGAATTTTGAAATCCAGGCAGAAGTATGGGTGAGGTGTCATGAACCAGGGGAGGAATGATGTTGACACTGAGTCCCTGTGGGAGAGCTGGGGTGAGGTGGGCATGGAAGGTCTCAGGCCTCTTATGCTGAGAAACCCAGAATATCTTTAAAGCCAGAGAAATGGGAAAATTCTTAGGCATGAAGAGATTCTAGATTTCAAACTCAAACAGTAGTACCAAATAAAAAAAAAATTGCTGATGTTTATTGAGCATTCATTATCAATGAACTCTATTAAGAGCTTTGCATGAGGTCTCATTTAATCTACTTGACTGTCAGAGATAGGTGCTGTTGTTATTTGGATTCTGAAAGTGAGAAAAATGAGGCTTAGACAGAGGTTAATAGATGGTGTATCTACCAAGTAGTGCACGTAAGAATTCAATCCAGTCAACATCTATAGGTTTGGGGATGGCCATCTAGTTATGCCTGATCCTCTGTTCCTGCAGCCATCCTTCTCTATAGCTGAAGCCCACTGGCTACCACTGACCAGCCTATACCCACCCCTAGTAGTAGCCACCTTAGGGAAATGGGGGTTGAAAGTGTCTGTCCTCACAATTATCCCATGTTGTTGTAACAGCTTCCGCCTTGTTCCTTGTGGTTGGACAGCTCACGTCAGCTGACAGACCTCTTATTCTTAGTCTTATTAACCAGCTTCTCTAGTTCTGGATTCCTTCCTACAGTTTTGAGTTCATACCCAAGGACTACAGGGTATGTTTGATCTAAACCTGAAGGCAGGAACTGCAAGCACGATGAAAACCCACTCTGATACCATGGCCATGTGTTTTCTTTTTATTATTTTCTAATTATTTGATTGTGTAAAAGAGTGCATGAAGTAGCAAATTCAACCAAAAAGTGAATAAAGTTTAAGAAGAAAAAAAAAAAAAAACCTCCTTAAATCCCACCTACCATGCAATAATTATAGCTTTATACATAGCCTTTAAATGCTTCTTTTTTACCAGTCTCTCACATTGTCACTCTCCCCTTTCTTTATATATATTCATACCCACTGCAGGTCCAATTGATAGTGATGCTATAAGACAGAGTAGAACTGCCCCCCAGAGAGTTTTCAAGGCTGTAAATCTTTACAGAGGCAGATTGCCATCTTCCTCTCGTGTAGTGGCTGGTGGGTTCAAACCACCAACCTTCTGGTTAGCAGCTGGGAGCTAACTGCTGCAGTACCAGGGCTCCTAATTTAGATGACATTGTTATATTATATGAATACTGAAAGGGAGGTCTGATGGCGTAGTGCCTAAGGCATTTGACTGCTAACCAGAGGGCTGGCAGCTCAAACCCACCAACCACTCCTCAGAAGGAAGACTGGGCAATCTACTTTCATAGAGATACTGCCTCAGAAACGCAAGGAGGGGATCACTATGAGTCGACTTGACTTGACGACAGTGAGTAATACTAAAAAAAAAAAAAAAAAAAAAACTCATTGCCATCATGTGGATTCTGACTTATAGCAACTCTTTGACCCTATAGGTCAGAGTAGAATTGCCCCACAAGGTTTCCAAGGCTATAAATCTTTATAGACTGCCTCCTCTTTCTCCCATGGAGTGGGTTGGAACCACCAGCCTTTTGGTTAGCAGCTGAAAACTTTAACCACTGTACTATCAGAGCTCCTATATTAATAATATATTGATTCTCATATAAACTAAATATATTAAATAATTATATTTAATAAAAATTCTAAATTGAAAAGCTGGATGGTATATTCCAATATATGGATATTTCAAGATTCACTTAACCAAACACGTATTCATGGTTATGTTGTTTTTGTATTTTTATTCTGTATTATGACCAGCACTTGACTGAACATCTGTGCACCCTGGTGGTGTCTCGCTTCTTCAGTTATCTCCTCAGAGTAATGTATAAATGTGGGTTTACTGAGTTGAAACTTATGGCACCTAAATTTTTGACACTGTTCTATTTTTCAGTGGAATTCTGTAAATCCAAGGTTCTTTCTGGTTTCACAGAGTCTCCAGTCTAGTCCCATCATCTCTTCCAAACATAACAGGTTGATGTTTTGTCCTGACACGTCTGCCTCAGTCATACAAACTTGGAGTAGCCCACCCTTTTCAAGATAGTTCAAAAATTTACGCTTTGAAAACAGATCGTAGACTGGAGGCCCGCAGCTCTGCACACAGTAGTCTCTATTAAGGAATGAGAACGGAGTTATGGGTCCTGACTCAAGACCCACTGTAATGGCATGGTATTTGTTGAGACCACACTACATGTTAGACTGCGTTACATGTCATGGAAATGCATGATGAGAGAATCGTGGAGGATCATCACCTCAAACTTTTGAAGACCCAGAGCCTGTTCCAGAATCTCTCGATGGTGCAAATGGTTAATGAGCTTGGCCGCCTATCAAAAGGTTGGCAGTTTGAGTCTATGCAGAAGCACCTCGGAAGAAAGACCTGATGAACTCTTTCTGAAAAACCAGCCGCTGAAAACCTATGGATCACAGTTCTACCCTAACATGCGCAGGGTCGCCATGAGCCAAAATCGACTGGACAGCCACTAATTAAGCTTGTTTCACTCGCTCTCTTATTTGGAAAAGGTGTAAACTGAGGCTCAAAGAGAACTGACTCACCAACTTGTGCAGGCGATCAGCAGCAAGCAGGATAAGAATCCAGGTTCCCCGGCTGTCTGTTCAAAAGCACATAATGTCTCCAAAAGTCACGAGCCAAGCCAAGGTGCCTACCTGCCCTTGCAGTCCAGCCCTGCGTTATGGTTGGTGGCCCAGCTAAGCCCTGGGAGCTCTCAGCCGGAACCTCCCACTGGCTGTTCCCACCAGCACAGCCTTGCTGTTCTGCCATCCAACCTGCAAGACTTCCTGTTTCTCCTCAGTGGAGTATTTACAATTACACAGGCTGTGGATTTTGTTGTTCTTACAGATGTTGTAAATGAAATGTACCTCTGCTTCCTCTTTTAAATTTTGAGGTCTGGAAAAATGACAGAAAATAGAAGTAACAGCAGAGAACAGGCTACATACACACGAGCGAATTGCACAGTCCCAGACCCAGGGCAGAATCATTTGCCACCAGTTCCTGTATGATGTCATCTAGGTCCTCTTCGCCTGAGTTTTCCACATATTACATGGGGCATAGGTAATAATTCCACTACAGTTGTTGGGAGAATAAAAGAGAAAGGATATAAAGAGCCTGCATAAAGTAGGCACTCAAGAAACAATAACTACTGATAATAAAAATATGAATTCTGAATTTGGAAGAGTGTATTTATTTTCCATTGTCCACACTCTTAGCAAATTGAAAACAATGTGTGGGGACTCACTGTCTAGTTGTTCCTTGTTTTGGGTGCCTCTTCATTCTCTCTCTGGCTTTATTGCTTCTTAACTTTTTGTTTAGTGTCCAGGTTTATCTTGGGAGGATGTGAGTGGTCTGGAGCTGGAGCAAAGGCTCATGCTCTGAGCAGTATGGGTTGCTAAGGGGATGCTGTTGGAACTTTCACATTCCCTGTAAGTCTCTTTGGAGAACAGCCTTTGTTCAGATGTTGTTGTTGTTATGTGCTGTCGAGTCGGGCCCGACTCATAGCGATCCCTCCTTGGGTTGCTGAGGCAGTATCACTACGGAAGTAGATTGCCCAACCTTCCTTCCGAGGAGTGGCTGGTGGGTTTGAACCGCCAGCCTTCTGGTTAGCAGGCAAGTGCCTTAGGCGCTAAGCTACCAGAGCTCCTTTGTTCAGATTTTGTTGTTGTTGTTGTTTGTCGTCGATAGAAGGGGTAAAAAAGACTAAGAACTGCAGCCTGGAATAGCAGCTGAGGGCCCCACATACTCCAAACTGCCTCAGTCTCCTGAAGGGTGGCAAGTTAGCTCCTGAGAGAGGAGCAAACCTAAACCAGGGCTTTCGTTTTGTTGTGTTTTTTGTTTAAAAACTCATAAAGCCATTGGAGAGAATTTTAGTTCAATCCTTTTATTCTCCAAATGATGCTAATATTGCTGAGGAAATCTGCCCACAATCACACATCAAGACAGTAGGAGTAGAAGCCAAGTCGCTTGCCACCCAGCCTTGGGCTCGCACTGTGGCAACAGCCTATCATTTTGTTAGCATCTTAATTTCTACAACATCATGGTAATGTGAGATAAATCTCCATGGTCCAGATCTTCCTCTGGGTCTGTAATCTGCTTTGACCAAGTACCAAAGAATGGCATTGGTCATATGGACTTCTCATACTTCTTCTGAGACTCAGAAGGAATTAGTGGCAGAATCAGTTACATATCCATTCAGTCTTGTCATATATTTAGAATGATAACAAAATATCTTCAGATTTGTTGTGAGGATTAAATAAGATAGCACATACAAGTTTCCAGCATAGAACCTGACACATATTAACATTCAGGAAAGCTGTATTCCTTGCTCATATCTTCTTTTACTCTTTTTCTAGAAAAGTATATTTTATCTGTAGACTGAGCTCTCATCTCTAGATTTAATCTTTCTAAATCTATCCTCCTGTGTATTGACTAAGGTCCCTAGGTGACACAAACTGTTTGCACTTTACTAACCTAAAGGTTGGTGGTTTGAACCCACCCAGTGGTGTGGAAGAAAGACCTGGCAATGTGCTTCCATAAAGAGGACAGCCAAGAAAACCCTATGGAGCAGTCCCCCTCGGCAACACATGGACCATCATGAGTCAGAACTGACCTGAAAACAATGGGCTTGGTTTTTCTGGTTTGGTGCAGTGACTGGAATATTCTCAGCTGTGTTCAAAATGTCCTGGTGCTCTAGGCCATGACTCATGACCCTAAGTTTGCCTCAAGGGTACAGTCTAGGGATGAGTCAGACCCCCCCTTCCCCACCCCCAAGCGACCACGGAGCTACACAAATGGAAGTGCTTCTAAGAAATCAGAGGGCTGGCCTTCAGTGTGGTGACTGAGATATTGTCTCCAGAAGCATAGGGTGACTGAGTTGAGGCAAACCCTAGGGAGAGAACTCTGCCTGGGGTTAGGGGTCAGGATCTGATGGTCTAGGAAGAGATTCCTTAGGGCACATCCCACTGACCTCCTTGGTGTTTGATTTGGGCTATTTACTGTATTCATCGTGTTATCTCCCTGCTTCTTACAATCTCGCATCAGGACAGACAAATCAAAGCTATAAGAACTTTTTCCCAGCTTCAGAATTTAACAGTGGGGAAGCTAAAGCCCAGAGTTTACTCAGCAAATTAACCAAGGTCTCTGTAGTCCTGGCTCAGGCAATATTCTTTTTTAAAAAA
>NW_006922209.1:322235-328058 GCF_000298275.1 Orycteropus afer afer
CCTCCCACTTCCTCCCCATGGTTATCTCTTCCCTGTGTCCATCCCTCCATGCACTCCTGCCCCCTGAGCTGTCTCCCTGTGCATAAGCAGCGCTTCTTTCTCCCATGATTGTTCTCTCCAAGGAGTGTGTCTACCTCAGGTTCAGGCAGTATTCTTTAAAGATCCATGATGTCAGCCACTATTGCATTTGAAGATAGTAAACTGCCTGCACCTGTGATGTACTTTTCCCAACAGCCCCATAAGACATTTCACTGCAGTAACAGACTAAAGCATTTATAATATGACCCTGAGAATATAGTTCACTTAAGTTAGCTCTCTACCACCCATTGTCAGTTTGTCAAACTCTGGTGGCTCGCATTTTGCTATGAGGCTGGGAACTAGGCCACTAGTATTTCAAATACCAGCAGGGTCACCCATGGTGGAGCTTCCAGACCAAGACAGTCCAGAAAGAAGGCCTGGTGAACTACTTCCAAAAGTTAGCCAGAGAAGACTTTCTCATTTGGAAAAATTTTATTTTTTTCACTTTTATGAATATATACATCCCTATATTATATAAAATTCTAATGGAATTAAAAAACATAAATAAAAATACTGCCCCAGAAACCCAAGGAGGGGTCTCTATGAGTTGAGTCTGCTAGGGTACATAACAACAACAATGGAATTTTATAAGCAAAATTTTGTTGATCAAGTTTTCCCATAGTTTTGGTTAGCAATTAATTTGAAGTGTAAAAAGAAAGTATTTCTAGGAGATTAGAAGAAAAAACAACTGATTGTTATGTCTCAATCTAAATGATTCTAATATCTGACGCTGAGAACTACTACAAACTTTGAACAGCAAGACTTGTTTTAGACAAGGCAATCCCCGTTTAGAGGGCTACTTTTCAGTCTTCAATTTGCATAGTTAAGCGTCTTCTTACTAGTTAAAAAGCCCCTAATTTTCCCCTCTTCCCTCCTTGCCAGTGATACAGAGTGAATTTCCTCATTGACATGTTTCTTTACTTGGCACATAGTTCAGTTTTTTAAATTATAGTGTGTTTGTAAGGTCTACTTGTCTTGATTCTATTCTTTGACACAAGTATTAAATCTTATCAGAAAACAGGATTAAAAATCTTATGAACTTTCTGACTCAATACACATGTGATTTGAGATTCTTAATTCTGGTGAAAATTTTAAAAGCTTATCAGTTTGACATGTCATCTGATCTTTAAGTAGCACTCAGACAAATCCCTTTATCACTAAACAACGATAATAAAAAGAATACTTTCATTGAACATGCAATTCGATTTATTACTATGGGTTTCTCAAGTGTATTTTTTAAAATCTAATTTTAATCATTTTGCTTTATTTAAATCTATTTATTTGCCCTTTTTATTTAAACAAATGATTGTTAGAGCTTTGCTGTTGAGTTGAATCCAACTCATGGTGACCCCACCTGTGCAGAGAATTGTTCCATAGGGTTTCAAGGCCATGACCTTTCGGAAGCAGGTGCCAGACTGTCTTCCCAGGCACCTCTGGGGGGTTCAAACCACCAACATTTCTACCAGTTGAGTGCTTAACCATTTGTGCCACTCAGGAACTCCTTTATTTAAAATTACCTTAATTATGGTCTTTTTTAAAAAAATATTATTTTAATTAATGATACTGGAAAATAATATCCAGTAATGATATTTTATTTTACTTTTAAACCCTGTTGTCAAATAAAGTCTGACTCATAGTGACCCTATGTTGTTGTTATGTGCCATGGAGTCAGACCCGACCCATAGCGACCCCTTCTTGGGTTTCTGAGGCGGTATCACTACTGAAGTAGATTGCTCAACTTCTGAGGAGTGGCTGGTGGGTTTGAACCTCCAGCCTTCTGGTTAGCAGTCAAGTGCCTTAGGAAAGTAAAGCAGCACCCTATGGATCCAAGGCTGTAATCTTTATTGAAGCAGACACCACATCTTTCTCCTGATGAATGACTGGTGGGTTTGAACCATCAGCCTTTCAGTTAGCAGCCAAACACTTAACTGCTTTAACGCCAGGGCTCCTTATTTCACTTTCAAAGCTATTTATTTAAATTGAGGAAGAACATGTTAGTTAAAATAAGCCAATAATATGACATCTTGTTTACAGGTATGCTCCTCTACTATAGGATGTTGGAATAGAGCAGATTTTCTGAGATACCAGACCAAAACTACTGCCATCAAGTTGATTCTGACTCATAGTCACCCCCGTTGGATTTCCAAGTCTGTAAATCTTTATGGAAATAGATTGTCTCATATTCCTCATACAGAGTACCTGGTGGATTTGAACTGCTGACCTTCTGGTTAGCAGCAAAAAATCTTACCAACTATACCACCAGAGCTCTCAATGATTCTTTAAGGAGCATACGTCACACGGTGTTAAGGAATGTGACCACTCAACTCCTAAAGCATGAGTATGTGCAATATGGAGAATATGAAAATAGCTCTTTTTCTTCTATGGGGTTTCTCAAAATCTTTGTAAGTTGGACTGGAATAAGTAGTTAATAGAATACAGAGAAAACAACAGTATTCTTTCCCTGCTACTGTCCTTTCTAAATGTTCTCAGTAGAGTTGTTCTTCCCTACTTCTTGTTTGAAATCTTGGGTAAGTTGTGGTCAGCTAACAAAGTGCTATCCTGTCAATTGAGTAATTAAAATGTACAGTCTTCTGTAAGACCCAAACCCAACCTCAGTGTAGAGTTAAAACTTCTTCTTCAGAAGGGACGAGTTCTCTTCTCCATTTTTCTGTGGCCCTCCTCCTTAGCTTGCTGAGAGGGGTTTCTGATCTTTGCAGGGTCAACAGCATGGATAAGGAGAGATGAGGGGCAGAAAAAGTTTTCCTTGACTGGTACTCTTCCAAGCTGATGTCAGTGACACCCAGGCTGGTAGGTGTGGCATACATCTGTGCCTCCATCACTGGGACCCATTGACTATGTTCCCCTCACTGTTGTTATTGTTGGTTGCCCTTGAATAGATTCTGACTCATGGAGACGTCGTATGTGTCAGAATAGCACTGCTCCATAGGGTTTTCAGGCTGTGGCCTGTTCACATGACTAGGCTTATCTGCCAAGGGACCGACGGGTGGGCTTGAGCTGCCATTTTGGCTAGTAGTTGAGTGCTCACCTGTTTGTGCCACCACCAGTCTATCAGAAAATCTCTAGCCCATTCCTTTCAAGGTCTCCTTGCTCCCTCCCCAGGCATCCTTCTGGAACAAGCTCTAAGACCATGAAAGTGGAGTCTCTTTCACACGCCCTACAGGTAGAAGTACAAGCCATTCCAATACAACCTCCTCTTCTTGTTCAGCTGAGGACAGAGGCTCACTTCAGGGTGGCTTCCAGGATCCCAAACCTCCAATATTCATGCTGTGTGACTACCTCCCATTGAATATAGGCAAGACCTGTTACTGACTTTAAACCAATAGAACTTGGCAAGGCTGACAGAATGTATGTGATGACGTGTATGTGATTACATGGTTACATTACATAAGACATCTGCTTTGCTGGTGTCTCCTTCTTGCTGGCTTTGAGGAAACAATCAGCCATGTTGGGGAACCCCATGAGGCAAGGAATTCAAGGCAGTCTTTCAGAGCTAAGGTTGGCCTCTTGTCAGCAACTTCAAGGACCTCTAGTCAACAGCCTCCAAGAATATGAGACCCATAGTACTACAACTGCAAGGGACTGACCTCTGTCAACATCTATGCAAACTTGGAAGTGGATCCTTCCCCACTTAAGCCTCCACTGAGACTGGCCAACACCTTGATGATGGTCTTGTAAGACCCTGAAGGAAAGAGCCTAACTAATCATAGCCAGAGTCCTGGCCCATCAAACCTGTGAGATAATAAAAATGTGCTATTTTAAATCTCTAAGTCTGTGGTAATTCATTATACAGAAATCAATAACCAATACATTGGCCATCAGAGCAGTGACCCCAGGTGTAGACTTTTTGGGTTCCTCAGTTCCTTTTTGTGCTCCATGCAGTCTGCCCTCTTCCTTAACATGGAGGATCTATGTCAAGTTCTTCACACAATCTCACTGCAGTCCCCTCTCTGAGACGGAGATAAGGGAGAAGATCTTCTTTCCTTTACTTAGAATTGACGAAAGGAAACCTCCCCATAGAACCTCACTAATGTTTTATAGAGAAGTTCTTCAGTCAAATGTTCAAATTGTGTTCTGTTTCTAATGGCATTCTCTGACTTCCATCAGCCTTCTAAACTTTTGTAGGCTAGAACAGCCACTTGCGGTTATTTCCTTTTGATTTCTGCTTGGGTGAATGGCATTTCACTTTGTAAATTTGGAGGAATTGTCATCTACATGGCAAAATGTGGTAAGAGCAGTGACAAATATAGGCACTTGGGAGTACATTGTCTGCAGAGTTTTTAAACAATAATAACGCTTCCATCTGCCTTTTTTCATCCATATGTAGGCAATTCTAGACAACACTGAAAATAAAATATCCTGGGGGGGGTGTGGTGGTGGACTAGCTTCTGTTGGTTTAAACTCTCATCTACCCAATAGCCTGTGCCAAGCGCATATCCCTCCCACTTCCCAGCTTTTGGTGTGGTTATACTGTGTCGCCTACTGTCTTTGGGCCCCAGGTAGAACTAAGCAGCAGCGTCCCCTGCTTGTGTCTTACTGTATTTCCAGGACAGCTAAGCCCTTACAATGCCTTGTAGGCCAGAGCTAGAAAAAGCTGCGTTTTCTCAAGGCACTTTGCTGCCATCTGCTGGGCAATTATTACAAAAAATACACAAATCTCTGACAGGCACAAAACTAATCGTGACAAAAGGAGCAAAGGCGGTTGGTTCAACAGAGATAGACTAGTCTTTGCAACAAATGATGCCAGAACAACAGGACAGCCACATGCAAAAGCATGAATGAAGACGTCAAGCTTTCATCTTTCCCAAAAATAAGCTGAAAAACGGATCAGAGTCCTAAATGTCCGAAGGTAAAGCATGCAACTTCTGGAAGATAACCCGGGAGAAAACGGAGGTGAACTTGGGTTTGGGGATGACATTTTAGACACCACGTTAAAGGCACAATCCATAAAAGGCAAAATTGGTAAGTTGGACTTCATAAAAATTTAAAAACTTCTGCTCTGTGAGAGATACTGCTAAGAGAATGAAAAGACAAGCCACAAGCTGGAAGAAAATATTTGCAAAACACGTATCTGATATCCAAGATAAACAAAGAACTCTTAAAACTCCACAGGAAGAAAACATACAACCCAATTAAACAATGGGCACAGTTATGAATAGAAACCTCACCAAAAAAGATAGAAAGATGGCAAATAAAAGGAAAAAAATGATATGTCATTAAACAAAAAGACAAACTCACTACTGTTGAGTCAGTTCCAACTCATAGTGACTCCTCCTTGGGTTTCCGAGGTGGTATCTCTACGGAAGTAGATTGCCCAGTCTTCCTTCTGAGGGGTGGCTGGTGGGTTTGAACTGCCAGACTTCTGGTTAACAGTCAAATGCCTTAGGCACTACTCCGCCAGAGCTCCGTTTTGTTGTTATTGTTAGGTGCCATCAAGTCATTTCCAACTCACAGCGACTCTATGCACAGTGGAACAAAACACTACCTGGTCCCTCGCCAGCTCCATGATCCTTGCTATACTCAAGGCCATCGCTGCAGCCACTGTGTCAGTCCATCTTGTTGAGGGCCTACCCTTCTTTCCTCGACCCTCCACTTTACCAAGCATGACACCCTTCTCCAAGGAGTGGTCCCTTCTGACAACATGACCAAAGTAGGTGAGACAAAGTCTGGCTATTCTTGCTTCCAAGGAGCATTCCGGCTGCGCTTGCTCCAGGACAGATCTGTTAG
>NW_006922209.1:329153-333266 GCF_000298275.1 Orycteropus afer afer
TCAGTACCATTGGTTCTTGATCATATGCCACCTCCTGAAATGGATGAAGATTGACCAGTTCTTTTTGGTACAGTGACTCTGTGTATTCCTTCCATTTTCTTTTGATGCTTCCTGCATCATTCAATATTTTGCCCATAGAGTCTTTCAATATTGCAACTCGAGGCTTAAATTTTTTCCTCAGTTCCTTCAGCTTGAGCGATGCCAAGTGTGTTCTTCCCTCTTGGTTTTCTAACTCCAGGTCTTTGCACATTTCATTATAGTAATTGGCTTTGTCACTCAAGCTGCTCATTGAAATCTTCTGTTCAGCTCTTTTGTTTTGTTATTTCTTCCATTTGCTTTAGCCACTCTCCACTAAAGAGCAAGTTCCAGAGTTTCTTCTGACATCCATTTTGGTCTTTTGTTCCTTTCTCGTCTTTTTAATGACCTCTTGCTCTCTTCATGGATGACATTCTTGATGTCATCCCACAATTCTTCTGATTTTCGGTCATTCAGTGCATCAAATCTGTTCTTTAAATGGTCTCTAAATTCAGGAGGGATATATTCAAGGTCATATTTTGGCTCCTGTGGACTTGTTTTAATTGTCTTTAACTTCAAGTTGAACTTTCATATGAGTAGTTGATGGTGTGTTCCACAATCACCTCCTGGCCTTATTTTACCTGAAGATATTAGCTTTTCCATCTTCACTTGCCACAGATGTAGTCAATCTAATTCCTCTGTACTCCATAAGGCAAAGTCTAGGTGTATAGCCGCTGTTTTTGTTGTTGACAAAAGGTATTTGCGATGGATAAGTCGTTGGTCTTACAAAATTCTATCATGTGATCTCTCACCAAGGCCAAATTTTCCAACTATTGGTAATTCTTCTTTGTTTTCAACTTTTGCATTCCAGTCACCAGTGGTAATTAACACATCTTCATTGTATGTTTGGTCAAGTTCAGACTGCAGAAGTTGATAAAAATCTTCAATTTCCTCATCTTTTGCTTTGGTGGTTGATGCATAAATTTACAATAATCATAGTATTAACTGGTCTTCCTTGTAGGTATATGGATATTATCCTATCACTGACAGCATTGTACTTCAGAACAGATCTTGAAACATCATTTGTGATGGTGAATGCCACACCATTCTTCTTCAAATGGTCATTTCCAGCATAGTAGATCACATGATCATCTGATTGAAAATGGCCCAAACCAGTCCATTTCAGCTCACTAATGCCTAGGATAGGAGCTCTGGTAGCATAGTGCCTATGGCACTTGACTGCTAACCAGAAGGCTGACAGTTCAAACCCACCAGCTGCTCCTCAGAAGGAAGATGGAGCAATCTACTTCCGTAGTGATACTGCCTCAGAAACCCAAGGAGGGGTCGTTATGAGTCGGGTCTGACTCAATGGCACATAACAACAACAACAACAAGGACATGACACTGTTGTGAAAGAAACCTGTGGCAGTGCTTGCATTGATAGCTCTAACAGAAGCCCTAGCTGGCCTTAAATTTCCAAATAATACTTGCCCATGCCAGCAGCCTGCCTGCCTTTGCTCCAGGGGGCTGTGTAGCTGGGTGATTTTCCTTTTCAGCAAGTGGACATGGGGCTTCCTTTGCTTCTGTCCTTACACAAAACAGCAAACAAAACTATGCTAGCTGCAACTGTGCCATCCGTACTCACCCTGGAGTCACAGAAGGAAGGGTACTTGCTAAAGTTTGAGACCTAGGTCTTTACCTGCCAAGTTTGGGAAAACATTCATACTGTCTAAACTTGAGGTATAAGGAGTCCAGGTGGCACAGTGGTTAAGCACTCAGCTGCTAACCAAAAGGTCAACAATCTGCTTATATAAGGATTACAGACTTGGAAACGCTATGGGACAGTTCTACTCTGTCCTCTAGGGTTGCTATGAGTTGGAATTAATTTGACAACACACAACAGTAACAAACTTATTGTTGGGGGTGTAGGAAGGAGGGAAATGGAAAACAGGTTACATATATAACTACTGGGAAATGGAAATGTGATATGTTTTTATGAGTTTTGTCTTCAATTACTTTCAGTTAGTTTGAGAAGAAATCTACTGGTTAACTAACAATCCTGTCAGCATCTCTGAAAGCTTTCCTTCCCACCAGTCCTGGAGGGACCACTACCCCAGCCCTTTAGGATCCATTCTCATGCTATCTGGTCTTGAAAAGAGTACTCACTATTGTTTGAGGTGCCACAGTGAACTACAAAGAGAGAAGAGAGGAAGACAGAATGTCCAGTCATGCCCCATTTCTGTCTCATGTTACATTCAGTTGTCATGTCTCCACAGGCTCCTCTAGACTGTGCCAGTTTCTCAGACTTTGTTTTCTATGACTTCGGCCGTTTTGAGGAGTGCTGTCAGTGATCTTGTAGAACGTCCCTCAATTAGAGGTACTTGCTGTTTTTCTCGTGATTAGACTGAGGTTTTGGATTTTATGGGAAAAGAGCACAAAGGTAAAGAGGCATTCTCATCCCATCTCATCAAGGGTACATAT
Organism: Orycteropus afer afer; assembly: GCF_000298275.1. NCBI lineage: Eukaryota > Metazoa > Chordata > Mammalia > Tubulidentata > Orycteropodidae > Orycteropus > Orycteropus afer. The sequence goes on from NW_006922209.1 coordinate 331,650, forward strand.
AACTTATCACAACTGATATGAACCTTAATTACCGGGCTTAGGTAGTGCATGGCAGGTTCATTTACTGCAAAGTTACTTTTTTTTTTTCTCCCCCTTGTATACTGTAAGGAGTAGCTCTGGTGGCATAGTGCCTAAGGCATTTGACTGCTAACCAGAAGGCTGGTGGTTCAAACCCAACAGCCACTCCTTGGAAGGAAGGTTGCACAATCTACTTCTGTAATGATACCACCTTGGAAACCCAAGGAGGGGTTGCTATGAGTCAGATCTGACTTAATGGCAGTGAGTTTGTTTATTTGTTTGTTTGGGGGGGTTATGCTGTAAGGATCTCTGGTGGCATAGTGCCTAAGGTATTTGACTACTAGCCAGAAGGAGTGGTTCAAACTTACCAGCCATTCCATGGATGGAAGGTAGGGCAATCTACTTCCATAAAGATTTACCACCTTAGAAACCCAATGAGGGTCACTATGAGTTGGAATCAACTCAATGGCAGTTAGTTTGGTTTGGTTTTTCTATCCTTTACTCTTTGAAAGGAAGTCACTATGCTCAACCCAGACCTAAGGGGTGGGAAGTTATGATCCACCTCCTTGAGGAAAATAATAGTAATAACAAAACCCAACAGGCTGTCATCAAGATGATTCTAACTCATGGCGATGACCTCATGTGTTACAGAGTAGAAGTGCTCCTAGAATTTTCTTGACTACAGTCTTCTTTTTCTTTTTCTGGTTTAAATAGAAAGGTGATTATTATCATTGATTGTTGTTGTCAGGTGCCGTTGACTTGGTTTTGACTCATATTAACCACATGTGACAGAGTAGAACTGCCCCATAGGATTTTCTAGGCTGTAGTCTTAAGGGGAGCAGATAACAAGGTCTTTTTCCTGTGGGACAGGTGTCTGGGTTCTTGGCTGAAATATTTACAGAAGCAAGTCACTAGATCTTTCTTCCACAGTGCCACTGGGTAGGTTGGAACTGCCAGCCTACAGTCAGCAGTTAGCAGTCGAGTGCAAATTGTTTGCACCACCCCCCAGGTGTACCTCCCTTGAGAGTAGAGTCTCTCTGAAAAATGATTTGGAATTCTGCACAGATTTGGATGTTCTGTTTATTTATACAGGCATTTATTTATTAATAAATATGATTAATTATTGTATCAATATGGATTTGTTGATATTTGTTTCTATTTTGGGTTGTATTTATTGTGGTGCTCAAATTGCTTAGCCCATTGGGAGGTCTTCCAGTTGGTTCTCGTGTCCCTTTGACATATCCCCATCATTGTGTTTCTTTTTGCCTATTTCCTTAATTTCTGGCATTATGTAGAACAGAGTTTTGCAAGGCCAAATATGGCTACACTCTTGCTTGTTGCTAGCTCACTTCCACTTGCTAAGTCACTCCTACATAACACCTACTCAGGTGGCCTTGGAGGTCCAAAACCCTGGGACCAAGCCACCTTTGCTCACCAGAGGTGTAGAAGCCCCTGCCTCCCTCTGGGTGTGTTGTGGAGACTTCAGTCTTCCCTGAGGCCACCCAGTAAGTAAGCCCTTATTAAAACTCCTATATTATGATCTTGGACTTTCCAGTATCACAGCACCTTAGACAAATTTAAAGTTACTAGTCTTTGCTT
>NW_006922209.1:333703-334709 GCF_000298275.1 Orycteropus afer afer
TTTGGTTTGGTTTTTAGTCTTTGCTTAGACAATTGGTGAGCCAGCCAGGAGACCAAAGACATGGCTGATAAGGGAGAAGCATCTGTCAGGGGTAATCCTGAGAAGCTGGCTAACAATGTCCATGTGGGAGGCTCAGCCTGGATGCTTCATCTGCCAGAGGTAATCCCAGGCTGGCCGACGAAGTCCATGTGGGGAGGTCCAGCCGATATGAATCTACTGGGAAAACTCTTAGGTTTGTGTGGACCAATGTCCCCCAAATGCCAAGCGGCACAGCATGGTGGTAGGAAAGCTTACACCTTCTTAAGTATGGAAAGAAGCTAAGGGACTAGGAGTGGCAGCTGGAATTGCGGCCACCACTCTGGTGGTCCAGCTGATACTCAATTCACTGTGAAACACACGTAAGAGCCCAGGAGGAGCTACAGTTAGATAGGGACAGGCGACAGTCATGTGTGGGACCACGATAGACATTCTGAAGCAGGCTGAGCCCCTAAGTTTGCAAAAGTGGAAGTAGAGGAAAGAGAGGTTTGAGGAGAGTGAACAGGGAGCTAGAGTGTAGAGTGTGAGTGAGGGACCCCAGCTGTTCCTGCTGCTGTCTCCTCCCCCTGTGTAAGCTGGACCCTGGGCTGGGCCTGGGCATTGCCAGCCCCTCCCCCTTGCTCAGGCCCTGAACAAAAGGGAAAGTTTGCAGCTACTAACTGTAGACCCACCCAGATGAGGAAGGTCGCCCTCTAGAACCAGACTGACAGCTGCAGGGCAGTGTGGTTCCTACACACTGAACTACCTCCTGAACATGACTGACTTTTTAGGCCACATAAAGAAACAGATAAAGGTGTGCTGTGGCCACCTGATTTTCCTCCTTCCACTCTAGCTGGTGAGGGTTTTTGCTGGGAGTGAATCTTTTCCTAGGTATAGGATTGTTTTGATGCTTTGGCCTGTGTTGCTGTTGCGGCCTCTGTCTCCAACTGCACCAATGCTGCCTGTCCCCTACATAGTTGTGCTGCCTCTC
>NW_006922209.1:335519-337066 GCF_000298275.1 Orycteropus afer afer
TTGTTGTTTCTGGATGGCCGCTTGCAAGCTTTTAAGATCCCAGTTGCTACTTATGGACATGGCTATGCTCTTGCTTGCTGCTGGCTCTGTTCTTCTTGCTAAGTCATTCTTATGTAAAACTTGCTGGGGTGGTCTTGGAGGTCCAGAGAGCCCTGGCACTGAGATACCTTTGTTGGCCAGATCTACAGAAGCCTCTACCTCTCTCTGGGGGCATGGAGACTTGAGCCTGCCCTGCTGCCACCCAAGGAATCACCTCAGTAAGTAAGCCCTTAATAAAACTCTTCTGTTACCTTCACAGAGAGAGCCGCCAGCCTCTTTCTTTGGTCCCCTGGCACCTTAGGCAAATATCAAGTTACTGGACCATGCCAGACACACTGTGAGATGCTCTAAGCACATCTTTTATGTTCCCCTCCACAGGACTAGAATGATCATATTTTTACACAAATACATTTTTTGTGCACCAACCGTCCAAACCATTTCTGCATTATCTTCCTAAGCATGCTATGAGTGTTATATGTGTGGGTGCATTATTTTCGTGGGTGCATTATTTTAGAAAAATACAGTAGCTAATTCTCCAAGGATCCCTGGTTCTTTTCATTGGAGAATAGTATTAGAAACCAAGATCTAGATGCAGGATGTACTAGCTGCTAGGGGATTATTATTGTAAATCTAAAAGGCACTAACTCATAGGAAAAAGAATCTTAGATTAGGTCAGAAAACTAATCCACAAACATTTTACAAATGACATATTTAAATTAAAATGGTTCAGAAATGTTAAAAGGAAAAAGACATAACACACAAAGACATTTTCAGAAAATACTAACACAGAGGTCATCAACTTCTTAACAGATTCCTTCTTGATTAAAAGCAACACCCTGATTCCCCTGTCACTAGACAATGATAAGGAAGAGTTTTCCTCCTTTGAAGGCTTCTCCTTGCTCTTAAAATCCAAAGTTGGCTCCAAACATACAAAGTTGACCCTAAGACCCATCCTGCCTTTCCCCTATCCTCACAGCACGTTCCACTTCCCACACATTCGAATCACCAGCTGTAAGAATTATTTCAGTTCCTTAAATAAACCATGCTCTTTCCATCTGAGGTTGAATAAGCACAGATATTTCCTTTACCCTAAAGGAATAGATTTTTCTCTCCCTTTCAAATGACTGATACTGGTATTTTTGTTTGTTTTTTTATTCTCTTCAGGAAAGACTGACTTCCTTGTTCCCATACCTAAGCCTCCCTGTTTTATGTATATACTCTAGCCCAAATTCACTGCCATCAAGTCAATTTCGACTCATAACAACCCTTTAGGACAGAGTAGAACTGCCCCAAAGGGTTTCAAGGCTGTAAATCTTTACAGAAGCAGACTGCCTCATCTTTCTCCTGCAGAGCAGCTAGTGGATTTGAATGTCATATCTTTTCGTAAGCAGTCAAATGCTTTAACCACTACATCACCAGAGCTCTTACATATTTATTTAAAAAAAAAAAAAATTAAACTCACTGCCATCGAGTTGATTCCAACTCATAGCAACCCCTCCTTGGGTTTC
>NW_006922209.1:337486-346870 GCF_000298275.1 Orycteropus afer afer
GCTGTTTGAACCCACCCAGTGAGGCCATGGAAGAAAGGCCTGGAGATCTGGTTCTGGAAAGGTTACAGCCAAGAAAACCCTGCGGGGCAGTTCCACTCTTGTTAGGGAGTCACTATGGTTGGCATCAGCTTGGTGGCAATGGAGGTTATATATTCCCCTTACCTTGCCCTTCTTAACCCCCTTCCTAAACATTTCTGGTAATTCCTGGCTCAGTATCCATCTCAGCACTGTGCCTGGACCTATGGTTAACTGCTATTACCTCATCTAGCTCTGGACTGCCTGAAGAGTACCCCAGAAAATGTCTCAATGTATGTGTTGATGCTTACATTTTACTTTATCTATCAGCATTTTCTTCTCTCAGACAATGCAAACTAAAAAGATAAGTGATACAATAGTAATTATCAGACCAAAGAAAGTCTACAGACCACTCTGAATGGGATCACAATGGAAGGTCCTGGATAGAGTGAGAGAAAAATGTGGAACAAAACTTTCATTATAAAAAGACCAGGCTTACTGCTCTGACAGAGACGGATGGAATCCCCAAGACTATGGCCCTTAGGAACCCTTCAAGCCTGGAACTGAACTCACCTGTATGGCTCGACTTTCGGCCAAATAATAAGAAGGCCCACAAGGCGAACAATGACATCAAGGAGATAGGCACTCCTTAGAACAACCAACCATACGGACAGAAAAGAAGAACAAACAGAAACAGGAAACACAAGGAGGAAGTGAGAAGAGTGCTGTTACATTACTGGGATTGCAATCAGTGTCATGAAACAAAATGTACAAATTGTCAAAAAGAAAGCTAATTTTCTTTGTAAACTTTCACCCAAATCACAATAAAAAGTTTTTTAAAATTTAGAATATTATTATTTAAAAAAATCTAAGAAAAATTTAAAAACAGGACAAAATGACTCATTTCTCATGATGTTATTGTATGAACCAAAAAATACAAATATGAACCAAGAAATACAAATATGTTAATAAAACTTTGAACCCACCCAGTTCAAATTTGTATTTGTATTGAACCAAAAAATATAAATATGTTAATAAAACTTGGCCTAGAAATAGGAGGATAAACTAATAAAAACACAATGCTCAGAATTTTCAACAAATACCTTATAAATTTTGAGAAATGCAATTAAAAAATCTTACATAAAATACTTGAATTAACCAATATAAAGGGAACGTACCTTTTAAGCACACTTGATACACTGACAATTGAACACATGTTCACCCCAAAGGGGGAAAAAAAATCCATGCAACATTCACAAACCACAGGGCAACAAAATTGGAGATTAATGGCATAATAATTAGTTACCACAACACCAACTTCAGACCTCGTGAAAATTTATGTATGTTTTATCTGGCGATAGCCAGAATGAAAATCTACAGTGGATATATTTTATTCACATAGTCACAAAAATGTAAGTAATTCATTTAGCTTGAAACATGAAGGTCTTTTTTGAGGAAAAATATACATTTTTAATAAGGGACGTAAAACTTAACTACGTTAACATATCTGAAGATGTCCATTAGTACAAAATTTATTTTAGATGCAATGTACTTCCAAGAAACATCCCTGGTGGATCTTGATTTATGATTTTTAATTCATATGAAATGAGTGTGGTTAGCTTTTTAAAAAAGGAAGCATTGAAGTAGGGATTGTACTATTAGAAATTAAAATAGAGGGTACATTCAATCACACAAATTGTGTGTTGTTTTTGTTGTTAGGTGCCAGTCAAGTTGGTTCCAACTCTGCGACTCAGACCCAAACACTGCCTGGTTGTGCCAGGCTCACAATCATCTTTGAGCCCATTGTCACAGCCGCTTTGTGAATCCATCTCACTGAGGGGTGGTTCAAACCCACCAGCCACTCCTCAGAAGGAAGATGGGGCAATCTACTTCCGTAGTCATACCACCTCGTAAACCCAAGGAGGGGTCGCTGTGAGTCAGGGCCGACTCAACACATACAACAGGGCACATAACAACAACAACTACTACTTTACCAAGCTTGATGTCCTTTTCCAGGGACTGGTCCCTCCTGGAAACATGTCTAAAGTAAGGAGTCTCACCATCCTTGCTTCCAAGAAACGTTGTGTGTTACTGGTGCCAAAATAGACTGAAAGATAAATAAACTGAGAATACAAAGTCCAGACAGGAGCCATATCTACATACCCAGACAGTATATGAAAAAGGCAATAACATATCTGCTGAGTGACTTCTAAATAAATAAACGTCAAATCATGGGAGAGGAAATAAAGAAAACTGAGAAAATGAATATAGAAGAAAGCTAGCTGTTACCTCATACTACATCACAGAACATGTGGCAGATGAAATTAGGGAACAAATGTTAAAAAAAATTAAATTAGAGAAAATATGTTTTCTTGTTGTGATTTAGAGTTTAGAAGCAGTTTTGTGAACATATAAAAATGTGCTTACTTACCTGGAAATGTAAATACTTTTTTAATTAACATAAAAGCATGTTAAACAATTTAAAATGTAAACCAGATCATAACCAAGGGGGAGTATTTGTAACATTTATAACAAGAGGAAGAAAAACAGACAGGGGGGAATAAAGGGATGAAGACCTGACCAGGCAATTCAACTAAAAGACATAGAAATGGCCCTGTGCTTACACACAATTTAACAAATGGGCCTTGAAAGCTTGGGAAGTGATGTATCTTAAAATGCAAAAGGAAGAGGGAGCGAAGTGGATCAAAGGCCTAAAATTTCCCACCACATGGGGAGCAGTCAAGATGTGGAAGTTTTGTGAAAGAGGAAGCTGGTGCAGAACAAGCAAACCTATCACAGAATCGTGGAAGGGTGTGAGTCCAAGTTCCCAGGGGAATTCTTTCAGTCAGAACATGGGATAGTTTCCATGTGGTCAGTTGGGGGCTGGTGGTGCAACCCAGGCACGTCCAATCAGAATGTGGAACAGCTATGTCCATGATGCAATATCTCAGGATTACATATTTCCTTCAGGATTGGAGAATGGTCCAGTGAGGAAGGCTGAATGGGAGGAATCAAAAACGAGAGTTATATATCCTATGACCCATTGTCCTTACTTCTATCCTGAAAGTTTAGAACCAGAAAACTCCAACTCTCTTGTCTTCCTGCACCTGGCATCTGGAATCTTGTTTAATTAGTTGGTGTCTAAAACCGTGTACTCGATGGCACATAACAACAACAACAACAAACCGTGTACAACTGGTTCAGTGAAAGCATTGGAGAGGCCTCACGCTCAGCCTGTGACATAGGTGATCAGTGGACCTGCAGGCCAGGCTGCGCTCAGCCATTGACGTAGGGCTGAACACAAACATAGAAAACCAGAGAACCAAACTATAGCTCTCTGTCGTTTGCTTTCTCTCCAAGAAATCTGCCTTCCTTTCTAGAACAAGTTTCTCCGTCTTGGCTGAGCAGTGGAATCCCTTGAGAAACGTTGTTGTGCACTGTCCAGTTAATTCTGACTCATAGCAACCCTATAGGGCAGAGTAGATCTGACGCCATAGGGTTTACAAGGCTATAGTCTTTATGGAAGCAGACTGCTACATCTTTCTCCCATGGAGCGGCTGCTGGGTTCGAACCAATGATTTTTTTTTGTTAGCATCTGGGCGCTTAACCACAGAGCTACCAAAGCTCCTTATAGCTCTCTCCTGTGTCCTAATTATTTTTCTTTCTCCAGATCAACAACGTTCACCCTGTCACCCATGGGAGGAGACAGAGGGTGCTTGTTGGTTTGTTTGGCAGTCTGGGGAGTAATAAAATTAAGACTATTTGTGAAAACCTTGTAGAGTAACAAACCCTTGATGGGTTTTCAGGAAAACCATGGAATGTTCTGTCCTTTGGGGATCACTTAGATCTTTCCTTTAAGAAGGAAACCTAAGGGCTTGGAGAACCTTGTACAGATGTAGTCCATTATAGCAGGCACAAAAAATATACTTTGGCCCAACCATCCAAATGTGGCCCAAACCTTCCTGGTATGGAATACTGGAGCCAAGCTCCCCAACAGCTGTCAAAGAGCATTAACCCACTATCTGTAATGGCTCAAGCCACTGAATTGTCTAGTTTTGTTAGTCGCTCTCATAAGACTCTGAAACCTATCCCCAAGCCAAAGATTATCCAAGATTTCTGGAATGAAAATTCCAGAAATGAGTCTTATTTAAAGCTTCAAAGAAGAATGTCAAAAGAAGAGATTCCCCAAAGATATGATGGCCTGAATCATCTGAGACATACTGAACCAATTACTCCCACTTCAGTCAGCACCATGGAGACCATACCAGAGAAAATACTGGGTGAGGGATATGGGGGAAGAAAGGGAAAGGTGGTAATGGAACAAGATTCTGAGCCTCCAGTCTATGAGGCACAGCTCCTAAAGTGGGAACCAGGACTTTCCAGTGGTCAGAAACAGGCTGGAATATGGAAAAGCAAGAAACACAAACCCAAATGACCCCCAACTTCAAAATCATCTGGTTTTAAAAGAGGGGGAGGATGACAATTTAGCAGCTTCTGAAAATACAAATGGACAGGTTAGGAAGAGTTCCTACACATAGTTTGCCTGAATTTTATTTTTTTCAGAATAATATGGAGAAATGAGGTTTAGAATATAAGTGAGTTAAATTCACTGCCATAGAGTTGGTCCCGACTCATAGCGACCCCTCCTTGGGTTTCTGAGGCAGTATCACTATGGAAGTAGATTGCCCAACCTTCCTTCCAAGGAGAGGCTGGTGGGTTTGAACCACCAGCCCTCTGTTAGCAGTCAAATGCCTCAGGCACTATGCCACCAGAGCTCCTATAAGTGAGTTATGGGGCTTGTATTTGGTTGAAACCAAATACAGAGATTATTAATATCAACCTACATAGAGTTTCTTGTTAATCTTTGGACCTACCTTAAGAATTTTCTTTACAAATTTAGCTGCTGATCTAATACACAAATAAACTGAAGGTAGGAGACACAACATGTAGAATGGAGAGTCAAGATTTAAAGAAACTTCAAAAAGTTGAAACAATGAGCCAGGAAATGCAGATCAACTTTAATCAGGATAGAAATAAAGTCCTCAATTTAGGCTTTAAAAAACAACTCGACTGCACAAACACAGGATGGGACTAGAACTGGTTTAACATAAATTAATGTGAAAAAGCCCTGGGTTTCTATCCTACTTCAATGAAAGTATAGAAGAAGCAAAGAACTCTCCAAGAAATCTGCCTTCCTTTCTAGTTCAGTGTTCCTCAATCTTGGCTGAGCAGTGGAATCACTTGAGAAATGTTGTTGTTAGGTGTCATTGAGTTGGTTCCAACTCACTGCAACTCCCTGTACAACAGAATGAAACACTGCCTGGACCTGTGCCATCCTAATAATCGTTGCTGTTTGAGCCCATAGTTGCAGCCACTGTGTCAGTCCATCTCATTGAAGGTCTTCCTCTTTTTTGCTGACCCTCTATTTTACCAAGTATGATATCCTCCTCCAGGGACCGGTCCCTCCTGATAACACGTCCAAAGTACGTGAAATGAAGTCTCACCATCTTTGTTTCTAAGGAGCATTCCAACTATACTTCTTCCAAGACAGATATGTTCATTCTTCTGGTAGTCCACATCATATTTAATACTCTTTGCCAACACTGTAATTCAAAGACATCAATTCTTCATCAGTATTCCTTATTCATTATTCAGCTTTCCCATGCCCATGAAATGATTGAAAATACCATGGCTTGGGTCAGGTGCACCTTAGTCCTCAAAGTGCCATCTTTGCTTTTGAACACTTTAAAGAAGTTTTTCCACAGTAGATTTGCCCAGTATAATATGTCAGCGGATTTATTGACTGCTTCTACTATGGGTATTGATGTGGATCCAAGTAAAATGAAATCCCTGACAACTCCAATTTTTTCTCCATTTATCATGACGTTGGTGATTGGTCCAGTTGTGAGGATTTTTGTTTGTTTATGTAGAAGTGCAATCCATACTGAAGGCTGTAATTCCTGATTTTTATCAGTAAGTACTTCAAGTCTTCTTTACTTTTCAGCAAGCAAGACTGTGACATCTGCATATCACAGGTTGTTAATGAATCTTCCCCCAATCCTGATGTCACATTCTTCTTCACATAGTCCAATTTCTCGGATTATTTGCTCTGCATTGCAGACTGAATAAGTATAGTGAAAGGATACAACCTGGGTGCACACATTTCCTGATTTTAAACCACTTAGTATCCCCTTGTTCCATTGGAACGACTGCCTCTTCGTCTCTGTATAGTTTCTTCATGAGCACGATTGAGTGTTCTGGAATTCCCATTCTTCTCAAGGTTGTCCATAATTTGTTGTCCCACTTAGTCGAATGTCTTTCCATAGTCGATAAAACACAGGCAAACATCTTTCTGGTGCTTTCTGCTTTCAGCAAGCTCCATGTGACATCAGCAATGATGTACCTCGTTCCACGTCCTCTTTGGAATCTGGCTTGCATTTCCGGCAGTTCCCTGCCAATATACTGCTGCAACCATTTTTGAATTATCATCAGCAACACTTTACTTGCATGTGTTATGAATGATATTGTTTAATAAGTTCCATATTCTGTTGGGTCACCTTTCTTTGGAATTGCCACAAATAAGGTTCTCTTCCAGTCAGTTGGCCAGGTAGCAGTCTTCCAAGGTTTCTTGGTGTAGATAAGTAAGGGCTTACAACATTCACCTGTTGAAACATCTCACGTAGTATTCCTTCCATTCCTGCAGCCTTGTTTTTCACCAATTCCTTCACTGCAGCTTGGACTTCTTCCTTCAACACCTTTAGTTTTTGGTCATATACTGTATTGGTCCTCCAGCACTGCTCTGACAGAAACACCACAAATGAATGGTTTAATAAGCAGGGATTTATTCTTTTACAGTTTAGGAGGCTAGAAGTCTCAGTTCAAAGTGTTAAGATCTAGGGGCTGGGTAAAGGCCCCTCAATCTTGGGCTTCACCTATGTCTCTTGCTCCCAGCCCACTGAAGCTACAGGATTCTCTTCCCTCAGACAGCTGCTGGCTGCTGACTCTGACAAACCCACGGTTGACAAGTAAAATAGCACAGTCCCAAGATTATCAAATACCATGGCAGGCCACTAGTTCAAGACCAGAGACAGTCTCAAGATCAGCAGACAACACTACAGGCCACTCACTGAAGACTCAATCAAATGCAGAATCCAAGTGTGCTGAAAGGCTGCAAGATCTCAATGCTTCTTCCTATATGCTGGAAGCAGACCACATGCCTAAGGCAGCTACTCAGCTACTCCAGTAGATTTCACCATGGAGTTAATTACCAGTCTCATCATGGGGAATAACTACATCCAGCTGTCCAGACCCTCAAAATCAGGCCCAGCTAAGTTGACACACAACTTAACTACCACATATACTATCTCCAGAAATGGCTGAACATTAACCAATTCTTTTTGGTACAGTGACTGCGTATTCTATCCATCTTTTATTATGCTTCTTGCATTGTTCAAAATTTTGCCCATAGAACTCTTCAATATTGTAACTCAAGGCTTGAATTTTTTCTTCAGTTCTTTCAGCTTGAGTAGTGCCAACCATGTTTTCCTTTTGTTTTACTAACTCCAGGGCTTTGCATGTAGCACAATATTTTACTTTGTCTTCTTGAACCTCCCTTTAAATTCTTCTGCTTAGCTCTTTTACTCCATCATTTCTTCCATTCACTTTTGCTACTCTATGTTCAAAAACAAGTTTCAGGGTTCTTCTGACATTCATTTTGATCTTTTCTTTCCTTCTTTTTTTTTTTTTAAATTATCATTTGTTTTCTTTAAGTATGATGTCCTTGATGTTTTTCCACAACTTGTCTCCTCTTTGGTCAGTAGTGTTCAATGTGTCAACTTTCTTCCTGAGATGGTATTTATATTCAGCAGGGATATACTCAAGGTTGTACTTTGGCTCTTGTGGACTTTTAAAAATTTCTCCAGCTTCAACTTGAACTTGCACACAAGAAATTGATGGTCTGCTCCACGGTCAGCCTCTGACCTTGTTCTGACTGACGGTATTGATCTTCTGTAGCATCTCTTTCCACAGATGTCGTTGATTTTATTTCATTTGGTGAGATCCACTTGTATAGTCACTGTTTATGTTTTGAAAAAGATATTTGCATTGAATAAGTCATTGGTCTTGCAAAATTCTATCATGTGATTAGTGTCATTTCTATCACTGAGGCCGTATTTTCTAGCTACTTGTTCTTCTCCTGTGTGTCCAACCTGTGCATTCCAATCACCAATACTTAGCAGTGTTTCTTGATCGCATGTTTGATCAATTTCAGACTACAGAAGTTGGTAAAATTTTTCTATTTCTTCATCTTTGGAATTAATGGTTGGTGTGTGTTAACCTGCCATAATAACTTGTCCTATCTATGACTGACAGTATTGTACTTCAGGATACATCTTGAAATATTCTTTTTGATAATGAATGTGACATGATTCCTCTTCAAATTGTCATTCCCAGCATAGTAGACCATAAAATTGTCAAATTCAAAATGGCCAATAGCACTCCATTTCAGCTCATTAATGCTTAGGATATTGATGTTTATGTGTTCCATTTCATTTTTGACAACTTCTAATTTTCCTAGATTCATAGTTCATAATTCCATGTTCTGATTATTAGCAAATGCTTGCACCTGTTTCTTCTCATTTTGAGTTGTGCCACATCAGCACATGAAGGTCCTGAAAGCTTTTCTTCATTCATGTCATTAAAGTCAACTCCACTTTGAGGAGACAATGCTTCCTCAGATGTAATTTGAGTGCCTTCCGATCTGCTTGAATAATTTCTTTTAGAAAGATCAGCACAAGGCCAGTCCCTATGAGGCAGAGGTTAAAGATGTCCCAAAGGTCCATCTTTTCCAAACTGCCGTGCCACTCCATCACCTCTGACATTAACTCTTCCTCCTCCCTTCAGTAATCTCCCTCCTATCTCAGGGTTCCACATTTCACTGTGACATCTCATAGAACTCACAAATTCCCAAGGAAACAGCTCACATAGTAGTGGTGGAGGCTGGCAGGCTGGCAGGCTGGCAGGTGCCAGGTCTGTGGGTAGGTCTGGAGGATTCTCCTAACTCACGAGGTTGCAGGGCCTGGCAGACTCAGGTTGGTGGGTCAGATGACGACTGCTGTCTCAAGTCCAGGGGTGAGATGATGATGAACCAAACATAGAACCAGAGCAGAAGAGTGAACTTTCCCAGAACATTCCTATATATGCCATCAAGGAAGCTAAGGGTGATGACTTGAGTTACACCCTCCAGCAAGATGGGACTCAAGATGCATCCCACCCTAAACAAGCATTTGTTATGTTGTTGTTATTTGTCATCAAGTTGGCCCCGACTCATAGCGACCCCTCCTTGGGTTTCCGAGGCAGTATCACTACGGA
>NW_006922209.1:352374-354030 GCF_000298275.1 Orycteropus afer afer
TGCCCCATAGGGTTTCTTAGTCTGTAATATTATGGAAGCAGACTACCACATCTTTCTCCTGTGGAGCAGCTGGTAGATCCAAACCACCAATCTTTTGATTAGCAGCTGCTGCTTAACCAGTGTGCCACCAGGGCTACCACGCTACCACCCACAAAAAGACAAGGGCAGTGGATGAACTCCTTGGTAACTTTGGGGGCTTTTCTGGGAAGAAGAGTTTGTCATTTTACTTCCTGAGCTTCAGAAAGTCACAGCCAGCTCTGAGCTGCCAGAGAACAGAGAGTCCCTGGTGTTGATGGACACATGATCCCTGAGCTTTGGGATTGCTCAGAGACTCCTGCTTGACTCTCCCCTGCAGCAGTCTGAAGGTGGGAGGCTGACTGGAATTTCTGCTCAGGGCAGGAGGAGCTGAAGAGCTGAGCAAGCTACATGTGAATGCATGGACTTCATGTGAACCAAGAGGATGCTGTCAAAACTGGAATATATGTGTGTCATCAATTGAATTGTGCACCCACCCCCATCCCCAGTCCTGCCCCAAATATGTGTCAGCTTGGCTGAGCCACAATTCTTAGTGGTTTGACAATTATGTAATGATGTAATTTGGCAGTTATGTAATGATGTAATCATTCCTCGTGATGTGATCTGATGTGATCAGCCAATCATTTGTAAGGGGGTTAGGATAGGATACAATACTCTTACTCAGGTCAAGGCCCTGCTCCAACGTAAGGAAAGTTTCCCTGAGGTATGGTTTGTGTCACCTTTGATCTTACTAGAGACAAAAGGCAACAGAAGCAAGCAGAAAAGGGGGAACCTATTACCACCAAGAAAGAAGAGTTGGAAGTTGAGCACGTCCTTTGGATCCAGCGCCCCTGCGCAGGGAAACTCCTGGACCCAAGGGGAGATTCATGCCAAGACACATAGGGATCTCCAAGGGACACTGGGCTCACTGATACTGAAGGGAGACAAGGACTTCCCCCAGAGCTGACACAGAAAAAGCCTTCTCTTAGATCCAACACCCTGAATTTGGACTTCTAGTTTCCAAAAGTGGGAGAGAGTGAACTTCTATTTCGTAAAGGTATCCACTTGTGGTATTTCTATTATAGCAGCACTGGATAATGGATATACTTCACCTGGAAATTTTGAAGTTAACATTATTTTTTAGACAGAGGAAGCCACAGCAAGTAGTGATCAGCGCTTAGTACTCCACAGTCCTTGCACAGACTCCAGAGTCAGACAGAACAAAAACACAAAACACAGTTGCTGCCAAGTCAGTTCTGATTCAGGGTGACCCATGTGTGTCAGAGTAGAACTGTGCTCCAAAGGGATTTCAAAGGCTGATATTTTAGAAGTAGGTCCCCAGATCTTTCTTCCAAGGTGCCTCATGATGAGTCAGGCATAGGTAGGTTTGAATCCTATTTCCTAGGTCTGTGACCTGGAGAAAGCTGCTTAAGCTTTCTGAGCCCCAGTTTATTCATCTGTAAAATGTAGATCACAAGTGGTTTTTGACTGGTGACTAACCAAAAGGTTGGTTGTTCAAACCCACTCTGTGGAAAAACAAGCCTGATGATCTGCATTTATAAAGATTATAACCAAGAAAACCCTATGGAGTTCTCTTGGTCCACATGATTGCACATCGATACATGAATAGATGGGTAGATA